>NW_017972938.1:0-28271 GCF_001876935.1 Asparagus officinalis | reverse complement strand
CTCCTGTAGGGTGAATATTTGATTTCCCGAAAGAGGGAGTTTCGTTTGTATTTATAAGAAGGCTTATTACAAACTAATGATCAAATAGTTACAACAGAAGCAGAGGGAAGGCCCTCTTTGTTTTGTGTGGGGACTTTTAGGTGGCTACAGGATGCTTCGCTCGATGCTCGTGTCGAGTCTGCTTCCCTTGGACCGTTCGAATGAGGTTGCTGGGGAGCTTCAGTACGCAGTAGAAGCTCGGGCCAATAGAGTTCGGGTCTGCTTAGTTCGTCGGCGATCGGAGCTCGGAACTAAACAGGGATGCTGCAATGCAAAGGTTATGCAGAGAGCTTGGTCTCAACTCTTTTCTCTAAGTTTTGTGACCTCTCCTCCAGTATGCTGGAAGGGGCTTTTAAATGAAAGAGGGACAGCTTGACTTCTCCTTGAATTATGGGATGTGACCACATCTTCTTCAGAGACGTCTAACTGTTCCTCGATACCATGAATGGTCATTCCAGGGATTGTGCTTTATGTCCTGTCACCCACGATGGGAAGGCCCATTCTTGTATGTGAGGCAACAAACGACTGCTATCCGAGTGGATTTGACCAGCATTAATGAACCGCATAGACCGACGAGGTGTCTGTCCGATCACTCGTACTGTGCGTGACCGCCCGGCGTGCTTTGAGCACGGTGCTTTCTCCTTTCCGGTCAGGAGAGGCGGCGAAGTAGGTGCACAGTACTCGAGTGGGCCTAGCCAACTTGCCGAGTGCCGGCGGATCCAGCTCTTGACTCAGATAGCCGAGGTGAGTCGTATTTATGAATGCTCAGGTTGACTCGACACCCGTCCGGTCCTTCGTGCTGTGCGCACTGCGAGCGGCCGTTTGACGGTCCTGGGGTACTGTGCTCTCTCCCTTCGGGTCGAGAGAGATGGGAAGGTCCATCTCAGCACGTGGGGTAGCAGATACCCAGCTATACTGACAGTCTTGGGGTTTGCTGGCGGATTCTACTCTGTACTCGGGCAGGCGAGTTGAGTGAAAGGCGAACTTCCGCCATCCTGATCGATCTTAACTCGTGCTGGCGAGCCGACCGTAAGGCGAACCTAGAACCGAGCATATCCGACATTTATGCGATTTAGGCCCGTGCCATAGAACTGAGCGTGCGAGCTCTTCTCGTAGGCGAATTTCCTGTAAGCCTATAGAGGTATTTTTTACCGTCTACAAGACCCCCTTCAAAGTTTTCAGACCTAAACCGGCTCGCGTGTGGTCTGGAATACTTTGAATGAAGAAATTTTCGGCGAAGTAAGCGCACTTGATTTCTTACCTTTAGTGGCGAGTGAATCGTCAAGGCGAAATTAGTCTTTGGGAGCCAAGTTTCGCGTGACTCGTGGGGTCGGGCCAAGTATATGCAGGCGAGATCCTCCCCTTTTTTTAATTTTTTTAGGTGGGCCCAGATCCGACGGGAGATGATCCACGTATCTGCCGATAGGGCTTTGTGCTTCCCAGCTAAGGCGGCGTGGTCTCATCAGGTCGTGGCGATCATGACTTGACAACACGATCTTCGTGCGTTTCGCCCCGCGACGCATCGTGGCCGTGGTTTTCGAACTCAACCGTCGGATGCAACCGCCAACCCCGGTTCCTTCGATATACCGAAGGTGATCTGGGCCGTCGAATTTGATCGTGGCCACGTCTCCTGTCCGTTAGGGTTTTCGCCTTTCGAGGGCCATCGTGGTCACGTGGATAACTCCGCCCTTCTAAATCAGCCATTTCCCTCCATTGGGAGTCACCGTGCTCTCAAATCTCGAAAGGAACCTCCAAGGAAAGAATTCCCGCTTCATCCTACAATGGCTCCGAAATCTAAGAGGTGCAAAGTGAGGGGTGCAGGCCCCGGACGTTACTCCGACCGTCTCTCCGCCGGCATGCCTGCCGGTGCTCTGGAGTCGCGCCCAGGTATGTTGATGGGTCCGTTGGACGATTCCTTGTAGATCTTAGGCGTCGGACTTTGCTCATTATGCTTGGTAGCTTCCCCGATTTGGGGCGAAGTTTGCCCTATTTGCCTTTAGAGGATGATTACTGTCCCTGCAGGCGAATCCTTCAGTGGGAAGGAGGCGAACTCCCTTTTCGCAAGGCGAGTTCGGCCCTTTCTCATTAGAGGGGAGTATAGTCTGTACGGACAGACCTCGTTCGAAATGGGTTTCCCCTTTCGATAGGCGGTTTCGCCCTCCTCTGTTCGATGGGCGATTTTGCCACTGCAGCGGATTTTGTCTCGGTTGACTTTTCATTTCTTGTTGCAGCGACTTTTTCTGATGAGGCTTTCCCGGAGGGTGTGGCCATTGGCCACGCCGGGGCTACGAGTTATACGGCACCTTCTCGATTTTCTTCTTTGGCTCCAGTGCCCATATTCACCGCTGATAAGCCGCATGGTCTGGTATAGAGAGTCACGGATGGTCATCACTTAACATTACGCAAGTTGACGACCAACGCGGTGCTGACAGATGAGGACTGGGCAGAGCTGCCGAAGCCTCAATTTTTGTTCGGCGACGCTATGGCCAACCCTTCTGCCCTGTTGCTCAAAGAGAGCCGGTGGTTCCGCACGGTAGAGGGGGCTCATTATTACCTCCCCAGCATGTCGAGAGGGTTTTCGATCGTCGAGCTGCGGTCCTTCGCCATTCCTCGGACGATGAACTGGGATTTGACCCCTTCTCAGGACGGGGTCACTTGTGGCGTCTTTACGGGCTCTACGGCTGGGTATGGAGTGGAGAGCTCATGTAAGCGCGTGACGGGTCTGCGCCCTGGCTTAGTGTCTGCTGAACTGCCCGTGGGGGAATCGACAGCGGTGGCGGAGACCTTCCGTCACCGCTTCTTTCGAGCTGGTGGAAGCTTTCCCCCGAAGGACTTTAGGGCCCCGGGGTGGGTTTACTCTGCGCCAGGCAGCGACACGTGGTGGTCCAAGATCACCGACTATGTTCTGGCCGAAAATGCTGACCTCAAGGACACAGAGCTGTATGTGGCCATCGAAGCCACTCGACACGGCTTGCGGATCAACGCTTCTCAGTTCCATAGTATCTTGGAACTGTATTGCGCGGAAAGCGGCACGTTTTTCACCCCCAATGGTGAGCTTGGTATCACCCCTCACGAGATGTACGACGTGTCGGGGCTGCCTCTGGGGGACTTTCCTTACGAGGAGTACGTCCCCGATCAAGATGAGATCGATCAGCTGTCGAACCATTCCCCTTTGGTGGTTGAAACTCTGTGGGAGTTACTCTGCCACTACCACATATGCCTCAGTACCCTAGGGGCCTCGGATCACAAGGGGAAGAAGAAGAAGACCCCGGGGATCAGCCACAAGAATTGGGCTGATTACCTGTTCCCGGGGAACGATGTCAAGGGGATTCCCGCTCTCCCGTTAGGCGCGTGCGACCAGTCTGAAGTGGAGGCGAGGGCAGCTAAAGAAGGAAGCACTCTGACTCTTGACCGCGACGAGGGCGGGTTTAAGTCTGGTACTGTCCTTCACTCATTCCATCATCAGGCGAAGTTTCTCATCTCGGGGAAGGCGCTGCTCGCGGGGTACCTCATGTTATGGCTGAAGAGGTGCGTAATCCCCACTCACTCCTTTGAGGCTCTTCCTGTGGAGGTCGTGTATCCGGCGGTTTGCCTAGCTCACGGGAAGTCTTATTCCCTGGTATCGGCGACGATAGCGTGCATTCACCGGGAGCTCCGTACTCTGACGGCTCAATTCTGCCGTGTGTCGGTCCTTGATGAGGGGGAAGGAGTAGTTATCAAAACTCCCAATCCTAGGGTGGGGCTACCGTACACCTACTTGATGGCGTGGTTCGTATACCACTGCGAATGTTTGATGAGCGCCCCGGCGGCGCCTCAGGGCGATAAGTTTGTCCCCTTCGTCCAGCGCTTGGAGAGGTGCTCTTGGAAATGCAAGGACATCCCTGATGCAAGGAAGACGCTCTCCCACTTCGGGCATTATAATTTTCGCCGCTTCTTCCCTTATTTCAGCGGGAGTGGATATGGAGAATCTCTCAGGGATGCTCCGACGGCGGATCACTACACGGTCCTTACTCACGGTGCCTTTCGCTGGTTAGTGAATATCCGACCGGGGTATCACATTCTGAGAACGGGCCCTACATGCTATCTCGAGCCATACATCCCCTGCAGGTTCGCCCGCACTTCAATCATTTTGCATGACAAAAAAGCAGGTACAAGATCCATGCGGAACGACGCTTGTCATCCCCGCAGGGACAGGGGGTGGAAAGGAAGTCGTCTACGGTAAAGGGAGAAAATCTCCGATACCCGACCACTTCTTGGAAGAGGAAGACGATCAGATGTCGACTTGGGAAGATCCTTGGGTTCATCACCTAAACATGCAGTACGGCGATAGGTTTGAACAGAGAGAACCTCCTACCGAGGATCAAGTGGTCCAAGTGAATATGGGAAGCGAGGAAAATCCGAAGCCGATATTCATTAGTGATAGCCTCCCGCCAGAAGAGAAAGAAGAGTTAATCTCTCTTATCAAAGAGTACATCGATGTGTTTGCCTGGAATTATGAACACATGCCAGGACTCGATCCAAACGTAGTAGTGCATTGTCTCAATATTAAGACGAATGTCAAACCTGTCAAACAACAACAAAGACGGTTTCGTCCGCAAATGATGGAAGCAATCGAGGCCGAAGTTAAAAAACTTATTGACTCGGGCTTCGTTAGGGAAGAGCAGCATCCAGAGTGGCTTGCCAATATTGTCTCGGTCCTTAAGAAGAACAGGAAGATCAGGGTATGTATCGACTTTAGAGACCTCAACGCTGCCTGCCCAAAAGATGATTTCCCCCTTCCCATCACAGATGTCATCATTGATAATACGTGTGGGTTCGAGAGGATGTCTTTCATGGATGGTTTCTCTGGTTATAACCAAATAAAGATGCATCCAGATGATGAAAAGCATACCGCGTTTAGAACACCCCTCGGTGTTTTCTGCTACACGGTCATGCCCTTCGGCTTAAAAAATGCAGGTGCCACTTATCAGAGAGCCATGTCGAAGATTTTTCAGGAGCATCTTCGGAAGACTATCGAATGCTACGTGGATGATTTGGTCATGAAAAGTCGTGATAAGAAAGATCACATTAAGGACTTGAAGACCATGTTCGACTTGATGCGAGCCCATCAATTGAAAATGAATCCTACCAAGTCTTTCCTCGGAATGTCCAGTGGTAAATTCTTGGGGTTTGTCGTCACCACCAAAGGTATTCACATCGACCCTGATAAAGTAAAGGTTAATGAATTGCAACCTCCGAGAAACCTCAAGGAGCTCAGAGGATTGCAAGGACGGTTAGCTTATATCCGTCGGTTCATCTCAAACCTCTTAGGAAAATACCAACCATTCTCCAAGCTCACAAAGAAAGGCGTGTCATTCGTATGGGACGACACGTGTCAAAAGGCATTCGAGAGTATTAAAGAATATCTCTCAAAACCTCCTGTACTCGTCGCACCGAAATCAGGCAAACCGTTCTTGATTTATGTCAAGGCGATGAGCCACTCATTAAGTGTATTACTTGCACAAGATGATGAAAGCTCACAAAGAAAGGCGTGTCATTCGTATGGGACGACACGTGTCAAAAGGCATTCGAGAGTATTAAAGAATATCTCTCAAAACCTCCTGTACTCGTCGCACCGAAATCAGGCAAACCGTTCTTGATTTATGTTAAGGCGACGAGCCACTCATTAAGTGCATTACTTGCACAAGACGATGATAACGGTCATGAGCAGGCGGTATATTATTTAAGCCGAACCATGGTAGGCGCTGAATCTCGATATCCTATGATTGAGAGAGAATGCCTTGCCTTGGTGTTAGCTATTCAGAAGATGCGGCATTATCTGGTTGGACAGACCATTTATGTTATTTCTAAGGTTAACCCAGTCCGAGTATTCATGACTCAACCAGCTTTCATGAATTGGCGATTAGCAAAATGGGCCTTACTCTTGTCCTAATACGACTTACATTTTAAACAACAGAAGTCGGTAAAAGGACAAGCCATCTGTGATCTCCTGGCAGCTAATCCAACTACGGATACCGTCGAGATGTATGACGACCTACCCGATAAAACTCACGAAGTCAACGCAACTTCACACCAGCAAGTATGGCGTTTGTATTTCGACAGCGCTTCACGAGCAGCTAATGTAGCGAGTACTCCTGGAGGTTCTAAGATTTCTTCCGGAGTTGGAGTTGTCTTAGTTTCCCCAGGAAAGCACGTGATGCCTCGAGCTTACTCGTTGACCGAACCGTGCTCAAATAACGTAGCCGAATATAATGCATTACTCATAGGACTCAGCTTCGCCAAAGAACTGGGGGTTGAGTACCTCGAAGCCTTCGGCGATTCTCAACTGATAGTTAAACAAGTTCAGGGAGAGTACGAGGTCCGAAGCCAGGATTTAATACCATATCATAAGATGGCAGTGGAAATAGCAGAATCATTTGAAGGATTCTTCATCGAACACGTGCCACGATTACAGAATACATACGCGGATGCGTTAGCAGCTTTAGCCGTATCTTTGGCACAGCCTCCCGGGACGGAACAGTTTGTTACGGTAATAACTCACCAACTCTTAGTGCCTCTTTACGATGAAGATGCCAAGGAAGAAGAGGTTCAAGAGGTGCACGCTACTCAAGTCGAGTTCGAATATGACCGCATCAGAAGAATAGAATATTTTTGGCCTTTCATGATGAGTGATGCAATCGCGTATGCCCGAAAGTATCATGCATGTCAAACACATGCGAATTATATGCATCAACCTCCAGAGCATCTGCATCCTTCGGTTACGTCGTGGCCATTTGAGACCTGGGGAATGGATATCGTCGGTCCTATAAATCCCCTGTCAGTCAAAGGTGATCGGTTCATCCTGGCAATTACTGATTACTTCTCCAAATGGGCTGAAGCGGTTTCGCTCAGAGAAGTTAAACGAGCAACGTCATTGCATTCCTCAAACACCATATCATCTACCGGCATGGTGTCCCGAGACGAATCGTACATGACAACGGTCCTCAATTCGTCAGCAACGCCTTCATCAGGTTTTGTGAAAAGTTCAAAATTCAGGACATCTCGTCGACAGCTTACAATCCCACAGCAAATGGATTAGCCGAAGCCTTCAATAAGACTATCTTAAAGCTTTTGTCAAAACTCGTGAAAACTAATAAACGAGACTGGGATGACAAGCTTGGCGCGGCTCTATGGGCCTACCGTACCACGGTTCGCACACCAACAGGAGCGACCCCATATTCACTGGTATATGCATGTGAAGCCGTTCTTCCATTGGAGATTCAAATCCCGTCACTTCGAATCACTCTCGCGACTCAAATGACGACCGAAGAGCAACATCAAAAGCGCCTTGAAGAACTTGAAAGGCTAGATGAGAAGCGTTTAGAAGCTCAACAGCATATCGAATTTTACCAAGCCAGAATCTCTCGAGCTTTCGACAAAAAGGTTCGACAACGGAGCTTCAAAGAAGGGGATTTGGTTATAGCTGAAAGGCGGCCTATGATCCTTAGCTCCAAGAAGAAGGGCAAATTTGAATCCAAATGGGAGGGACCATTCATAGTAGAGACAGTTTACTCGAGTGGCGCATATCGCTTAGTCACCAAGGACGGTGATCGGCTTATGATGCCGATAAACGCTAAATTCCTAAAAAAATACTATCCTTGGTATCTTTAGGATAACTAATATATCAGGAAGTTCCCAGAAGAATACCACACGTGGTATTCTTAGGGATAACCCAATCACTGTAAAAGTGATGAATAAGAAATCCACGTTCGAACTCTGAATGTCGGAATGTTTCTTCTTGTTATTGTCAGATTCTCTAACTCTCGTGAGTTATTTTTGTGAGACGAGATTCAATCCTTTGACAGGTTAATCTTTCCTCACCAAACCATCCGCTGATCAGATCAATTGACGGCGGATCCACCAATATTTCTATCCGCCAGTCATTGACAATTCTCAGACTCAACATGTTAGGGCCTAATCACCTAGCATTAAAGTCTTCATTTGAGTGATAATACGAGTTGGCATTTTCTTTGCTACTTGTATTCCACTCTCTTTGCTTTCAGGTCAAACCTATAAAAGTTAGGGCCAAAGCCAAATTCCTCTCTCGATTCCTTCCATGAATGAGAGGTCCACATTCGAACAATCAAACCTATAAAAGTTAGGATTGTTCCTAATCTCACTTAGTCAAGCCTACAAATAGTTAGGACTAAGACTGAGTCATTCCTTTTTGATAAACGAAAGTCTACCTTTGTTCTTTTTCCACCAAACCTATAAAAGTTAGGGTCGAAATTGGGCTTTCTCCTCAATGAATAAGGGATTCTTTTGATTCAAATGACCAATCCTATAAAAGTTAGGGTCGTTTGAACCTTTCTGATTCTCGGAGTGGAGATCCCACTCTTAGTTTTATCTTTTCGGATTCTGGGGGTGGAGATCCCACCTTGAGTTTTCTTTCCTACTGTAGATGGAATATAAAATTCTTCCTCTTCAGTACCGAGAGATAGAATATAAAATTCTTCCTCTCCCATTTTCTAGTCTGTCTTTGTTCTCAGAAAAGACACAATTTTCAACTTCCAATCCGGGCACTTTGTGCACGGGGAATTTTATCTCAACTCCTAAACAGAGATAAGTCTACGCCTAACACGCGTTGCCGGTTTAGTCTTTCACCGATTGAAAAAGACACCAAGGTCTAAACCTGGGGAATTTTATCTCAACTCCTAAATAGAGATAAGTCTGCGCCTAACACGCGTCGCCGGTTTAGTCTTTCACCGATTGAAGAAGACACCAAGGTCTAAACTTGGGGAATTTTATCCCGAAGCCTAAATAGGGACGAGTCAACACCTAACACGTGTTGCCGGATAGCCTATTCCCGTAACAAGGGCGAAGCCTATGTATTCGACATCATAGCACAAAGTCTCAGAGAATTCACTCTCTTAGCACAACGTTACATGCGGAACGGATTCAGATAATCCGCATGCTAGCCCGATTCAAACGGTAATCGGTAAAGGCACATCAAACCCGTTGAATGCTGGGGGTTTGCCAAAAATCCCAAAGTCTATGTCTAACACGCATTGCCGGTTTAGTCTCTCGCCGATTGAAAAAGACACCAGGGTCTAAACCTGGGGAATTTTATCCCGAAACCTAAGAAGGGATAAGTCGTCGCCTAATACGCGGTGCAGGGTGCCTTTTCCCTATAAGAAATGGTTAAGTCTATGTATCCAAAATCATAGCATCAAGTCTAAGAAAAGCGATTTTCTTAGCACAACGTTACATGTGAGACGGGTTTTAATAATTCACATGCTAGCCCGATTCAAACGGTAATCGGTAAAGGAACATCAAACCCGTTGAAGGCTGGGGGTTTGCCAAAAAATCCCGTAAATATTATCATCGTTAGGTTCAAAATAAATAAAGAAATATCATAAATGAATCAAATGCAGAGTCTCTATTAATAGATTAAGTCAAAGCATACAATAAAAAGCTCGTTAGCCCGAAGGCAGCTGGCGGCTAAGAACATGAGACTCTAAACTAGAAAGCCTATCTATATAACTCTGCTCAAGTTCTGCCTACAGACCAGCTCGAACAGATTCTTCAGAACTGCTCAAGATCTTCACGGCTTCATTCTTCAGCTTCATCAATCTCTCCTGTGTAGATCCTAGCTTCTCGAGGGCCTGTCCCCGAGAACGCTCTAATCCAGCCAGGTCTTCTTCAATAATAGTAACGGACTCCTCGGCGTGCTTCAAGGCCAACCCTAACTCTCCGCCGCTAGTCAGAAACGTGTTACTGTCAGGCATGTATGTCTCTAATAACGCTAAGAAATGGCGACAGCTGACCGGGAGTCCATACATGGTGGCTCGTATAGGTGCGTACAATCCACTGCTCTTCAAATTATCCTCCCAACGCCCCAAGACGTAACTGGTCATGCGTGTCCACCATCCCTTGGGCTGTGAGAAAGCCCAACCATAGCATCTAAAATCTGGTGGAGGCAATCTCCTCCCAAGATGAGCCAAACGATTCTTCACAGTAGGAGCGGCTGCTGATACCTCGCCTGGGGGTGCGGTATTAAGACCCATGATCCCTGGCCGAAGACCGCGAATGTAGTGATACCTAATAGAACCAGGAGTCTTGTGGTGGGAGGTATATCCACAATGAACTCGATCAACATCATCGGTAAGACGCCAGGACATCTGTCTCTCTACGGCCTATCCCTCCAAATGAGTGAAAGAATACTGACGAGGAATGGAAGGAATATACAAGAGAGCTCCTTCGCCATGATTCAGCCAATGCTCCTCGGTAAGAATCAACTTAGCGGGATCCTTAATATGGTCTCCGAACAGAAAACTAGGCTTCTTTAAAGCCTGAGTAGAAATAGAATTCGCAGTAAAAGGAGGATCCGTGATCAGCTAGCGTAAGCAATGACGTCCCCCATCTCGTATCAAACGGCAGGACTCGTCGGAACGATCATCATCAAACTGGGGGAGTGGACCAATAGCCTGCCTAGTGGAAGCCGAAGAGAAAACCTCACCACTACAACCGGTAGTAGCATGAGGAGAAATACTGCCCGTGGGAAACTCGACTGCAACAAAACAAGGACAGTGTCAGAAAGGTACCCATGAATAAAAATTAAAAAAAACCAAGATAAGATCGTCCACGGGGTAATTGGAGAGACGATTTTGAGTGTCCTACACCGGAATAATGGTATGCATCATCACGTAAATAACATGGTAACATACACCGACCTATAAGGTGTAAGACGACACAAAATCGCCCCAACATACCAGAAGACTTGAATTGGCTAAGCAAAACAAGTCCGAAACCTCAACCCCTGTGAAGGAGGGTGTCGGCCCTTCCCGAATGACCCGTGAAGGGGACAAACGAGGGTATTTTGGAACCGCCAATATCTTGAAACCTCAATCCCCGCGAAGGGGGATGTCAGTTCTTCCTTAATGACCCGTGAAGGGATCAATCAGGGATACAAATAGAAAATATAGATTCTCACCCCCGAAAAAGGATGCCGCTAGAGAGGATGTTGTGGGAACCTCTCCCTCGCTATGCTGCGAACGGGAACGACTCCTATGAAGTCGATGTCGACGTGGAGACATCGAGAATCTGCAATGGAAATCAGCAGGTCAGGTATAATCATGAATTTGAATACGTGAAATTTAAAAGGAAAATTAAGAACTTTAACTAAAATCCTATAAATAAATAGGATTTTATAGTTGAGGTCTAATTAAACCTACAAATTTTGTGCATGCAAAACAATGATCATGATAAATTTCGGTGAAATACCCAAAATACCCCTCGTATTCAAGGCTAAAATTCTAGTCAAGGATACACTCGAATTGGGTCATGATCATCATATGTGTTCATACAATACCCCACAATTTTGGTTAATTTTGCAAATAAACCCTTTTGTAAAATTTAGCCAATTTTGCAAAAAGACCCCTCCACAAATTTCGGTTTAGTTTCCGCATGCCTTTATCAAAACTTTGGTCATGGGTTTGTGGTCTAAAATTTTGGAATTTCAGCACTAAAATTTCAGCTCTTTTTGCAAATAAACCCCTCTACAAATTTTGGGTTTGCTTTTTACAAATAAACCCCTCAAACAACATTGATTCTTTGCATACAAACACCTCTCAAAGTTTGGCCAAATGGGTAAGGAATTCTAACCCCAAATTTCAGTCCATATTTGCATAGAAAACCCTCAAATTTCAGTCCACTTTTGCATAAAAGTTCCCCAAATTTCGGCCCTATTGCAAGTTTTGCATAAAACCCCCAAATACTTGTGCATACACAACCCATCATCAAAGAGCCTATCTTTTAACTCATGAGAACAAAAAGGGTGGATCTTGGCATGTAAATTCATGTTATACCCCCATTACAAGCATAAAGCTATAATCTTTTCAAAAAAAAAAGAGAGCTTGTGAGAGGAAATTTAGCCAAAACCAAGAAGCTTTCTTTGAACTTGAGGGTGAAGAAGGAACCCTAGTTGAGGGGAAGGAAATTTCGGCCAAGGAGGGGATGCAAAAAAAAATCTGAATTTTAGGGGAAGAGTTTCAATGGGTTTAGAGTTCTTGGAAGGGAGAAAACAATGGTGTATGGATGAAAGAAAGAAGAAGGAGTTTTGAAAATTTGGAAAGAAGGGGAAAAAGAGTATTATGCAAAAGAGAGGAGAGAGACACAAGGGTGTCTCGGTTTTTGAACCGAGACACCCTAGGGTGTCTCGGCCAAGGTTGAGACACCCACGGGTGTCTCGGTCCTCGGTTGATCCCCGTATGCTCACAAATGTCATTTTCAAGCCCGAATTTGCCTATTTTCGTCGGTTGTTGGATATTTCGACGAAATCCACACTAATCAACACCGAACGATTCAAAACCCTAAGGTCAACGTCGGTCAACGCGTAACCCTAGGTCAACGCCAGTCAACGTGTTGCGACAAAAAGTTAACGTTCGATGTTTGAAACCCTAGGGTCAATGCCGGTCAATGCGTAACCCTAGGTCAACGCCAGTCAACGCGTTACGACCAAAAAGTCAACGTTCGACGTTCAAAACCCTAGGGTCAACGCGTAATCCTAGGTCAACGCCAGTCAACGTGTTGCGACCAAAAAGGCAACATTTGACGTTCGAAACCCTAGGGTCAACGCCGGTCAACGCGTAACCCTAGGTCAACAACAGTCAACACGTTGCGACAAAAAAGTCAACGTTCGACGTTCGAAACCCTAGGGTCAACGCCGGCCAACGCGTAACCCTAGGTCAACGCCAGTCAACGCGTTATGACAAAAAGTCAATGTTTGACGTTCGAAACCCTAGGGTCAACGCCGGTCGACGCGTAACCCTAGGTCAACGCCAGTCAACGCGTCGCGACCAAAAAGTCAACGTTCGACGTTCGAAACCCTAGGGTCAACGCCGGTCAATGTGTAACCCTAGGTCAACGCCAGTCAACGCGTTGCGACAAAAAGTCAACGTTCGACGTTCGAAACCCTAGGGTCAACGCCATCAACGCGTTACCCTAGGTCAACGCCAATCAACGCGTTGCGACCAAAAAGTCAACGTTCGATGTTCGAAACCCTAGGGTCAACGCCGGTCAACGCGTAACCCTAGGTCAACACCAGTCAACGCGTTGCAACCAAAAAGTCAACATTCGACGTTCGAAACCCTGGGGTCAACGCCGGTCAACGCGTAACCCTAGGTCAATGCCACTCAACGCGTTGCGACAAAAAGTTAACATACGGTAATCTGAAACCCTAAGTCAGCACAATGTGACAGAGGTAGTCAGTTCAAAGTCAACTCAATGACACGAGCCAAACTCAACTCACTGGTGGTAGACTCGAGACTCCGACGATGGCCAAGCGATAAACGCAGTGCCAGAAGGACTTCGGCTATTCGTCAAAACATTGGATAGACCAAAAATTGAAGGAGCCAAGAGTTGAAGCTAACTACAGGTCCTTTACGCCGACTGAAGGTTGGACCAATCACATCCAAAGTATTCCAGCCTCTTCTATAAAAGAAACGAGTCTGGAACGCTTTGGAGGGGGGATCTGTAGGCATCGAAAATTCTCCACGAACAGCTCAGTATTAAGGAACGATGATGAACGTCACTATCCGGTTCACAGGAGTTCGATTGATGTCGATGAACGCTTGAAGTAAATCGACGAACTACGTGAACTAACGAAGGTACGGGCTAATCGGGAGCCTCGCGATGTTTATAAAAGGAACAATGCCCTTCGTGTCTCATTCACTCTACAGATGATCCAACCATCGAAGATGATAGAACTCCTTGTCGGCTTTCCAACGCACTTCGAATCACTCTAATCCGAGTTCGGACGAAGAATTTACAGCGAAAGCGGACATATACACCATAACAGAGTGTCTCGGACCAACGAGACACCCTAAGGTGTCTCGGCCCAAACCGAGACACCCTAGGGTGTCTCGGATCAAGAGAAGACACCCTAGGGTGTCTCGGATCAAGTGGAGACACCCTGGGGTGTCTCCAACGTAGATTTGGGCCTTTAGGTGGTTTTAACCGCTCCAAACTCCCCCGGGCCTATAAATACGAGCCTCAGGCCCTCATTTTTCAAGATCTGGATTTTTGGAGAATTGGCGAAGCCCTACCGGATTGAAGAGTGATCGAGTTCTTCAACGTAAGAGATCGAGAGTCGTTAGATCTACATCACCCGCATCCAATCCTTAGTATTATCCCGTTGTGGTAATTCTAAGAAGAGCAATTATCTCGCTTTTGTCGAGATAAGCGCTTCTGTTTCTATATCTCCTCACGGATCGACGAAGCTCTGGACCTGATCTGATTGCCAGGTAGTCCACGGATATTAACATCCCCGTCACAGGCTAAAGACCCACGCAAGCAAGAGACGACGAACGGATCTTGTGTTTATTTTCAAGAAAGTTGTAATCTTTTATTCTTTTGTTGTTTGAATTCATTTGTAACGCTTAAAGTTTAATGAAATCAATGACTAAGGTAACTTTCGACAAAAACAAACTGGCGACCACAGTGGGAGCCAATAGCCTCGCTGTATTTGAAGGTCCGAGGAGAGCAAGCCGAGCGATTCCTCAGAAGGAAGAATGCGGAAAGAGGCCAGCAGGGGACGAATGCTCCGTAATAGAATTTCGTCCCACGAGGGAAAGGTAAGGCACATGCTAATGCAGTTGATGCTAATCAAACTTTCCAACTGCAACCTCAGCAACAGCCGCAGCAACAAACACCACAACAATCTCGGGGGCAATGGCAACAACGGCCTCAGAAGTAGAAATCTTCGGAGCCGAGGTTTCCTAAAGTCTATTCCTTCAAAGATGACGAAGTTCCCGGCATCTTTAAGTACCTGTTGGAGAATAATAAAATCCAGCTGCCGGCGATTGTGGATCAAGAGGGGGCTAGCAAAGTGACGGATCCGAAGTATTACGCATACCATAGAGCGGTCTATCACCCTACAAAGTCATGCTACCATCTTAAGGATAA
The DNA here is from genome assembly GCF_001876935.1 of Asparagus officinalis. Lineage (NCBI taxonomy): Eukaryota > Viridiplantae > Streptophyta > Magnoliopsida > Asparagales > Asparagaceae > Asparagus > Asparagus officinalis. The sequence continues at coordinate 13,289 of NW_017972938.1, read as the reverse complement.
AATCTAGGCGTTGATTGATGTAGGCGTCATAACCCCGAAGCCGTCTAAGAATGTTGGATCAAATGCGGTTTCAATCAGCTTTGGATCGGTGTTTACAGCATGGTTTAAACCAAAGCGCATCACCAAAGTAGGAATGAAGACGGTGAACGACGACCCACATGGACAGCGCCAAAAAGGACTTGTGCCACACACAGCCCCAAACGGCGAAATCCTATGGGTTCATCCTGATCTAATTGAAGACGATCAGTGGATGACTTCCTCGACCAAAAAGGGTAAAGGCAAGTCTTGCAATGCTACCTCCGCGATCTTCGAAGAGGATGGTGATGAAGCTCCTACCTACCCGCTCTCTGAAGAAGAACAAGAAGTATTTGCCACTAGAAGCGGAAATGAGTATCACTACAATTATCCGTCACCTAGTGATTAGTTAGCTGAGCAGGGGGTGAATAAACGGGGACCAGCCAAAACTCTCACGGAGATGGGTGTGATTACGACTCCTAGACTGGTTGAAGAGGCTCGACGACAGCCGGTGAATAAACCGAAAGAGAAGAATCCCCAAGAGGTTCAGAATCCGAAGCAGTTTCGTTTCAATCGTCCGATTGGAAGAGACAAACCGGAAAGCTCGAAAACTCCGTAAGTCTTTGATATAATGGCTTAACTAGCCAACATTCTAGTACGGATAACGCTGTATGAGTTGCTGCGGTTGTCCAAGGAAACCAGGGAGGTCTTGCAAGAAGCTTTGGCCAATTCAGAGGTGTTTTTGACTCAAATCAAGCCGGTGCCTGAAGAGCCAGAACCGCTAAGTCAACAATGCAATATAGCGACTAAGAACCTTCCTTGCATTACTTTCACCAAAGAGGATATGCAGACGAAGAATTCGAACCACGATCGACCGTTATATTTCATCGGGTACATTGGCTCCAGCAAAGTCAACCGAATCCAAGTGGATCCGGGTTCTGCTGTGAGTTGGCGTCCATGGGCACGGTTATCTATGGATTCAACACTAGCGGGTCAAGACCCTTGGGTAAGATCCGGGTAAAGTGTCAAATGGGAGATTTGAAGACAGAAGTCACATGTTATGTGATCGATGCCGAGACTTCATATAACTTACTATTGGGTCGGCCTTGGATCCATAGTAACGTTATAATCCCCTCCACTCTCCATCAGTGTTTGAAATATGTCGACAATGATATTAAGGTTAGGACGGTGGTCACGGATAAGCAACTATTCAAAGGGTATGAGAATTATTTCACTGATTCTCTCCTTTATGGTAACGAATCCGATACTGAATCATCGGCCCATGGCACAGACAGCGGAGAAAAAGCTAATACCGAAGCTGGATTTGATTACAATGGAGGTTATGTTTTAAATGACATTGTACCCTTTGTAATCAACCTTGACGATGAACAATCGTCAGAGGGCAGTTGTAACTGGCAACTTGCCAATAATGAAATAAATAATGATTTAGAGTACTCCCTGTCTCTTGATGATGTGATAAAAGATTTGTTTGATAATCCCGATTTATATATGCCGCTTCGATCATCCTATATAACAAAGAAACACCTCCAACATTCTTTCGGAACAACCCTGGTCATTCCTACCAAAATAGGAGGCGAAAGAGAAGTGATTTATGGTAAAGGAGAGGGTTTTCCATTACCAGATCATTTCTTAAGGGAAGATGAGAATGATGACAAACCTGGTCGACATCTATCTAAGTATAGCCCGGAAGTGCGCAAGCTCATGGAAAAGCAGGGGTATGATTTCACACTCGGAGAAGGTCTATACTTCGATCGAGGTCCTCGTATTCCAGCCAAAGCGGCATATGTACCAAAAGGGAAACCCGACGATTATTATAAATACAGACGAGGGTTAGGGTATGAATCTTCTTCAGAAGACGAATGTTGCTGGTTAATCAATAACCAATCATCTCAGCAATACAAAGATGGAAATTCGTCAGATTCCTCGGAATGGGATTCGGATACAAGTCTGGGGGAAGCTTTCAAAACCCTAATGGCGAACATGGCTACAGCTGATCCGTCCACAATGGAGAACGATGATCAAATGCCAACATGGGAAGACCCGTGGGTTCATCACCTGAACATGCAGTATGGTGATAGGTTCGAACAGAGGGAACCCCCCACTAAAGATAAAATAGTCCAAGTTAACATGAGTGACGAGGCCAACCCAAAGCCTATATTCATCAGCGATAGTCTTCCCCCAAATGAGAAAGAAGAATTAATTACTCTCATCAGGGAATATATTGACGTCTTCGCGTGGAACTATGAAGATATGCCCGGGCTCGACCCCAATGTGGCAATGCACCGCCTCGATATCAAGCCGGATGCCAAACCTGTCAAACAACAGCAAAGACGGTTTCGTCCGCAGATTATGGAAGCCATTGAGGCAGAGGTTAAGAAGTTGATTGAATCAGGATTTATCCGAGAAGAGCAACATCCAGACTGGCTAGCCAATATTGTTCTAGTCATGAAGAAGAACGGTAAAATCAGAATTTGCATCGACTTCAGGGACCTGAATACGGCATGTCCAAAAGACGACTTTCCTCTCCCAATCACATATGTCATTATCGACAATACATGTAGATTTGAGAGAATGTCTTTTATGGATGGTTTTTCAGGATATAACCAAATCATGATGCACCCAGATGACGAGAAGCATACAGCGTTCAGAACGCCCCTCGGTGTCTTTTGCTACACCGTGATGCCTTTCGGTCTAAAGAATGCAGGCGCCACATACTAGCGAGCAATGACTAAGATTTTCCAAGAACATCTCAGGAAAATAGTCGAATGCTACATTGATGATTTGGTTGTAAAAAGCCGTAACAAAGAAGATCACATCAAGGACTTGAAGACGATGTTCGATCTCATGCGGAGTCATCAATTGAAGATGAACCCTACTAAATCCTTCCTTGGGATGTCCAGCGGAAAATTCCTTGGATTCGTCGTCACCACTAAAGGCTTACAATCGATCCTGATAAGGTGAAGGCGATACATGAACTGCAACCCCCTAGAAATCTAAGAGAGCTCAGAGGATTGCAAGGGCGTTTAGCTTACATCCGACGGTTCATCTCGAATCTTTCTGGGAAATACCAACCATTCTCTAAACTAAACAAGAAAGGGGTGTCATTTATTTGGGACGACGCCTGACAAAAAGCATTCGAAGATATCAAAACATATCTGACGAATCCTCCTGTTCTCGTTGCACCAAAATCAGGTAGACCGTTCTTGATTTATCTCAAGGCGATGAACCACTCGATAAGTGCCTTACTAGCACAAGACGATGATAATGGTCACGAACAGGTAGTCTATTACCTAAGTCGAACCTTGATAGGCGCCGAGTCTCGATATCCAATGATTTAGAAAGAATGCATCGCATTGGTATTCGCAATGCAAAAGATGCGGCATTATTTAGTTGGACAGACGATTTACGTTATTTCTAACGTTAATCCAGTACGGGTATTTATGACGCAACCGGCCTTTATGAATTAGCGGTTAGCGAAATGGGCCCTTCTCTTGTCCCAGTATGATTTGCACTTCAAACAACAAAATTCGATCAAAGGACAAGCGATTTGTGATCTTTTGACGGCAAACCCGACAACGGATACGGCAGAAGTATATGATGACTTGCCGGATGAAACCCACGAGGTTAACACTACGTCGCACCAACAAGTATGGCAATTATACTTCGATGGTGCTTCGAGAGCAGTTAATAGGGCAATAACCCCCGGATGTTCTACAGTCTCCTCCGGAGTTGGAGTTGTCTTAATTTCCCTGGGGAAGCATGTGATGCCTCGGGCTTATTCATTGACTAGTCCATGTTCCAATAACGTAGCTGAGTACAACGCGTTTCTCATTGGACTCAGTTTCGCCAAGGAGCTGGGGGTCGAATATCTCGAAACTTTTGGGGATTCTCAATTGATAGTCAACCAAGTCCGTGGAGAGTATGAAGTCAGGAACCAAGACCTGATCCCGTCCCACCAGGAGGCCATCAAAATGGCAGATTCTTTTGAAGAATTCTTTATTGAATACATCCCTCGTCTCCAGAACGCTTATGCGGATGCACTGACAGTACTAGCAGTATCACTTGCGCAGCCTCCCGAGACTGAACTATTAGTCACAGTAAGGACGCATCAACTCTGCATACCCATATACGATATGAATATTGAAGAAGAAGATGATAGAAACATAAACGCCAAAGAAGTGAATTCAACTCAAATTGGGTCTGAGTCCCGAGATTGGCATTTTCCTATCATTGACTACGTCCAATATGGTATTTTGCCAGAGGATGTAAAAGAAAGGGAATCAATCCGCCGAAAGGCACCAAGATTCTTCTATAATACCGAGACTCATACATTATACCGTAGAGGGTATGATGGTTTGTTACTCCGATACCTTTCGAACAAAGAAGCAGAAGAAGTTCTTAAGGAAGTACACGAAGGAGAATGTGGTGCGTATCAGCCCGGTCCCAAACTGTTTGATCGCATCAGGAGAATGTGATATTTTTGGCTAACAATGGTTCGTGACGCAATCGAATACGCCTGAGAGTGTCATGCTTGTCAAATACATGCGAATTATATGCACCAACCACCAGAGTATTTACACACGTCAACCACGTCTTGACCGTTCAAGACATGGGGCATGGACATCGTCGGTCCTATTTTTCCCCCTTCAGTCAAAGGTGATCGATTTATTCTCGCAATCACGGATTACTTTTCAAAGTGGGCTGAAGCGATTCCGCTTAGAGAAGTGAAGACGAACAACGTCATTAATTTTATCAAGCATCATGTCATATACCGACATGGCATTCCAAGACGGATCATTCATGACAACGGTCCACAGTTCATAAGCAACGCCTTCGTCAGGTTTTGTGACAAGTTCAAAATTCAAGATGTTTTGTCAACAGCTTATTATCCCGCTGCGAATGGATTAGCTGAGGCGTTTAACAAGACGATTATTAAAATCCTGTCAAAGCTCGTGAAGACCAATAAACGAGACTGGGACGATAAACTCGGTGAAGCACTCTGGGCTTATCGCACCACCATACGCACACCTATAGGGACCACCCCATATTCGTTGGTATACGGATGTGAAGCTGTGCTACCATTGGAGATTCAAATCTCATCCCTTCGGATCGCTCTCGCAACCGAGATGACGACAGAAGAACAACATCAAAAACGTCTCGAAGAACTCGAAAGGTTGGATGAAAAGCGCTTGGAAGCTCAACAACACATTGAGTTTTATCAATCCAGAATATCTAGGGCTTTTAACAAAAGAGTCCGACAGAGAAGCTTCAAGGAAGGAGATCTGGTCCTCGCTGCTCGCCGACCAATAATCCTCAACTCTAAGAAGAAAGGTAAATTTGAACCCAAATAGGAATGACCGTTTGTGATAGACACGGTCTACTCAAACGGCGCATATCGCCTGATTACTCAAGAGGGCGCATATCGCCTGATTACTTAAGAGGGCGCCAGGCAATTAACGCCAATAAATGGGAAGTTCCTGAAAAAGTACTACCCCTAGTACATTCAGGATAACTCAGTTACCGGGAAGTTCCTTAAAAGAATATTACACTTAATATTCTAGAGGATAACCCAAAATCATTTTCACCACCAAAATCCCTCACTGATCAATTTCAATTGACAGTGAGTCCACCAAAAGTGTCTTTCCGGCCCTCTTGACTCTTTCCATGAACAAGAGGTCCACTTTCAGTTCAGAGTCCCCTTTCGATAAACGAAAGAACTCCCCTCTTTTTCTCTTTGGTTAAACCTTCTCATGGTCATAACCTAAGTTGAAATTTCATTTCGATAAACGAAAAAAACTCATCTTCTGATAACCAAGCCTATAAAAGGTAAGTTTATCTAGATCTTCCAGACTCTCGGAGTGGAGACCCCACTTCTAGTTTCTTTTGCGCTGGAAATAGAATATAAAATTCTTCCTTTCCAGAATCAAGGAATAGAATATAAAATTCTTCCTTCCTTGTATTCGGGTTCGCCTTCACCCTAAAAGAAGATCGGGAAATAAAATATAAAATTTTTCCTTTCCCGCACCAACCTTTTCCAAGAATTTGTCAATCTAGGATTCATCCTAGGAAGTTTATCCCGGATCCTAAGCAGGGATAAGTCTGCGCCTAACACGCGCTGCCAGTTTAGTTTTTTTCCGTAGAAAAAGACACCAGAGTTCGATTCTGGGGTATTCTATCCTGAAACCTAAGCAGGGATAAGTCTGCGCTTAACCCGCGCTGCCGGTTAGTTCTTAACCGTTAAAAAGAACACTCGTTCACATATTCAACATTGTGGCAGGTTGTTATTAATAACACCAAAATCCATGCCTTACACGCATGGGGAATTTCATCCTGAATCCTAAAAAAGGATATGCCGACGCCTAACACGCGTCGCTGGTTTAGTCTTTCTCCGTAGAAAAAGACACCAGAGTTCGATTCTGGGGAAGTTTATCCCGAATCCTAAGTAGGGATAAGTCAGCGTCTAATACACGTTGCTGGGTAGCCTATTCCCGTAACAAGGGCGAAGTCTACGTATTCGAAGTCGTAGCACCGAGTCTAAGAGAATTCACTCTCTTAGCACAACGTTACATGCGTAACGGATTTAGACAATCAGCATGCTAGCCCGATTCAAACGGTAATCAGTAAAGGCTTATCAAACCCGTTGAAGGCTGGGGGTTAGCCAAAAATCCTAAAGTCAACACCTAACATGTGTTGCCGGGTAGCCTATTCCCATAACAATGGTGAAGTCTATGTATTCGACATCATAGTACAAAGTCTCAAAGAATTCACTCTCTTAGCACAACGTTACATGCGGAACGGATTTAGACAATCCGTATGCTAGCCCGATTCAAACGGTAATCGGTAAAGGCTTATCAAACCCGTTGAAGGCTGAGGGTTTGCCAAAAATCCTATGAGTATTATGGTCAATCATTTCAAACGGAATGAGGAATCATAATAAAGATAAAGATAAAAACCAGTTTCACTAAGAGAATCAAATGTCAAAGTATTCAGCAAATGAAATCATACATCAAGCCCATGGCTAAAAATCTGCTGACTAAACTTAGACAGCTTCTCATCATAAGCTTGCCTAAGCTCATCCTGCAATTCGGCTCTAATGGACTCTTCAGTCACGGCTAAAGTCTTCACAGCGACCTCCTCTGTCTCGACCAGCTTTTGCTTCAAGGACTTCAGCTCATCAGATAAAGCAGTGTGTGCTTGCTGATCCTGTATCTTCGTCATCTGAAGAATACTCAAAGTCTCCTCTTTCTCACGGAGTTCTCTTCGGAGCTGGTCTATCTGAGTCTCACAAGAGGCAATGGAAGAATCAAGCTCGTCGAGTGAAGATGACCTAATAGCAAGGTTAGCCTCAACTCGATCTACCCGGTCCCGCAGCACCTGAATGTCGAACTCAGCAATAAACCTAGTATCGCGCCATGTCTGTAAGCGAGTATCCAACTCGGCAGCAATGAATGAAGAGGCACCATCTAATAGCAAGGTTAGCCTCAACTCGGTCTACCCGGTCCCACTGCACCTGAATCTCGAGCTCAGCAATAATCTGAGTATCGCGCCATGTCTGTAAGCGAGTATCCAACTCGGCAGCAATGAATGAAGAGGCACCTGCATCCCATGTCTGTAAGCGAGTATCCAACTCGGCAGCAATGAATGAAGAGGCACCTGCATCCCGGAGCTCGCGAACCATCTGAAGCTCATGCTCTAGGCAGTCAAGATCATCAACTATAGCTTTCGCCAGATTCGGGTATCCTGCATCCCTTATTGAATTTATCCTAGAATCAAGGAATGGCTTAAACTGGAAGGGAAAGTCCACCGTGGAAGAGTTTGCCAAGCATAGCATTCACAAAGGAGAAGAAAGAGCGGACTTCTATGCAGATGACGATCTTCTCAGGGTCATTATCCGATAACAACTCCTTCACGAGGACATGAAGCCGAGAAGAAAGCCCTACACAAAAATGAGAAATTCGTCAAAAGCCTTAATGAGGAAATAAATGACATTTCTCAGTTGCTTAATTTATACCTCCGTCCCCTTGAGTCACTAGAGGTAGTGGGGGTGTAACGGCTGTGGATGTATCGGCTGGTGTAGCTAGTCTCACAGCCGGCTCAACAGGATCAGTCTCGACAAAAGCTCCTGTTAAACACAAAACAGAATGCTCAAATGCATCACATTATAGCTGTATTAGTCAAAAATTGGCTAGTCCTATAATTAACTTGAGAAGAGGCACGTACCTTCAAAAGAACCATCCTCGGGATTCTTAGGGAGTGCAGACTCAGGAATCATATCCTCAAGCATCTGGTCATCAATCTGAGGAGAGCCATACATGAAGTGGAGCATAGGAGTGTCCACAAGCAAACCTTCCTCGTCAAAATCATCAGTCGAGAAATCTGACACAAGAGAATATGAGTGCGAAAGAAGAATGAAGGGACTGTGACCAATAGAAACAAGTTACCTCTTATGTGTATGTCAGCCTCTCTATTCCCAAGATCCACGTTTGCCTCCTGCAATTTGTCTAAAAAGAGCAAGAAGCATAGAGACGATTAGGGAATGCACAAATTTTGGATCGTTCAACTTCTTTGTGTGCCATCTAAAAGATATATTGTCAATGGTAGATATACCTGGATTCGCTGAATCGGGTCCTACATTGATAGCCTCCCTAACGTCGGTAGCTTCTGCAGGTTTTTCTACCTGGTACGGTGAGTCAGGCTCACCAGAAGGTACATAATCATGAGGAGCAGGATCAGGACTCATCTCGCTATCCCCACGCTCTCCTACATAGAGACGGAAAAGTATGAGTCAAAGTTCTAAATGATCAAAAGGATGATCTATAGGGTAGATGTTACCTCCGTCGCTAGCAGGATCATCACCACCCAAATCCATCTCAAATGCTCGCGAATCTGCATGCGGCTTATGGGCTAATCTCTTCCGCCTAGCGGCAAGGACAACAATCGAAGGTCTCGCCTGGGAAGAAGGACGGAATTCTTCGTCCTTGTCAGGTACGGTCCCTGAAACATCAAACAACTATCAAGATTAATAATTCTGGAAGACAGAAGGAAAAAATAGGTAGCTAACCTCGCTCGAAACAGTCCTCGTAATCTTCAAGATCTCCGCCTGAAACCTCATCAGCAGAATTGAAGATCTTCTTTCCCTCTTCGTCAATCCGGCGAGTCTTGCTCCGTGTCCTCTGTGACCGAGCATGCTCCCGAATCACACGAGAATCAACCTGAGAAGCTTCCTCGGCCACTAGCTCTTCAATCGGCTTCATGGGGACAGTTTTATTAGCTGCTAACAACCACCTGCAGCTTAAGAAGGTGAGATTCAACTGCCGCTCAGCACTCGGGAGACTGAACTTAGCACCAGTGCAGCCCGTCACGGTCCACAACCATGCACAAAGACCGTCCACCAAACCTCCATGAGTCCGAAGCTGCTGACGTGGATTCCCGACATAAAGCTGATCATAACCAAACTGGCGGGGGAATCGGTAGGGTAGATATAGCTCTATAAAACACTGATTCCTCACGCGGAAGGTCAGATAACCCGACCTAATGTTCACTAGCCAATTAAATCAGCCGATATCTAAATGAGTTCGATACTCCCTCGGCTTCTCCTCATCAATCAAACACTCGCCATATCGGCTGGAGAACTGCGGAAAGCAAGTTGAGAATGCCCAACACTTGTGGACATGTAGCTGCTTTCTGATGTCTGGGAATCCTCGTCCCTCCCACTTGCCATTCTCAAGCAACTGTAGTAGGGGAACAGAGTGGTCTGTGGCGTTTGGTACCGACATCATATCAGAACGGTGAAGGACGAACCAAGCCATCAAATAAGTATACGGAAGCTCCACCTTAATGGTAGGAATCTGAGCCGGCGATTCACTTTCTTTCCGTGTAAAAGCACGAGAAATCTGTCGAAGCCCTCGATGAATGTTAGCCACCATCACCGGAAGAAGCGAAAGTTCTTTTTTGTAGGCAAGTTGAACCGCTGGGTAGAGCACTTCCAATGGCAAAGAGTCACCGGACTGATACGGGACCACGCATTTCTTTAACCAGATAGCGAGGTAACCGACGAGAAGGGTCATCGGGTGCGGTCGCATGCCATAAGAATGATTTAAACTTGGTCCCTGCAGGAAAGCCACTCTCAGGACTGCTAATGGTATAGGAATGAGCGTCAATCTTCTTCAGTAGACTATTAACCCCTGAAGGAGTGAGTGGTGCCAGCTCACAAATAGCCTCGTCAGAATTGCTCTCTAGATTTCTGAACAAATAAGACGCGAACTGCTTCAGGCTCACATGTGATTTAGTCCTCTTCGCTAAAGGCTCAGACTGCGCCAAAGCAATATGATAGTGACATGTGAGATCCCATAAAGTCTCATAGCGGTCGGGCATATGGTCCTTCAGCTGACTCAATTCATGGTTGGAAGGAAAGTACTCCTGATATAACATCTGACCCATGGGCAAACCAGAAATCTTGTGCATCTCATGGAGAGCCAAGCACAACTCTCCGTGCCTAGTCAGAAAAGTGTTCGAATCCGGGTTATAGAGCTTGCACAAAGCAAAGAAATGCTTAGCGCTGACGGGTAAGCCATACATGGTGGAACGAATAGCCGCATATAGACCACAAGCGTGCAACTCCTCGCTCCATCGGCTTAAGACGTATTTCGTCATACGAGTCCACCATAGCTTGTCTAAAGAATGGACCCAGCCATAAAATCTATGACGCGTCGCAGGCATCTCCCGTCCTAAGTCAGCGAGGCGATTCCTCAAAGTAGAAGCAGAGGCAAGAAACTCGTTACGCGGCGGTGCATCTAGTCCCAGTACTCCAGGACGCAATCCAATGATATGATTCATGCTCGAACCAGGAGCTGCCTGATGAGTGATATAGCCACAGTGAACGCTCTCATGCTCCTCCGTCAAGCGCCACGACATCTGCCGTTTAGTAGCCTAACGCCTAAGCTCAGTCAACGAGCGGTGTCGAGGAATCTTCGGCAAATATATGAAACCACCGCTATTCTTATGAAGCCACTGCTCGGCGTCAATAAACACTGCATCCGGATCTCTAACAAAGTCACCAAATAAAAAGTCAGTCTTCCTGAGAGATTGAACAGAACTGACATCCTTCACGAAAGGCGCATCTGTAATCAACTGTCGAAGAGCTCGATGTCCACCTTCCTTCACCACTTGGGCAACCTCTGTCGACGTGCCCGGAACAAACTGAAGAGTAAGTGGAATGGGTGAAAAATCATCGGACGTCGAATAATACTCGTCACGACGTCCGTTCACCGCATGAGATGAAAATGCTCCGGAAGGATACTCCACTGAAAACAAGCAATTAAACGTTTGTTAATTCCAGTTATAAAAGGAAATTGGACTCATCTTACAAATGGGTAAGATAGAGTCATTGACTTATAAAGGGTGAGACGATTTGGCCACATTGTGCATTCATAAGATAGGGTATATCGACAATATATCCCTGCATTATAAAGCACAATGCAGCTTCAAATCGCCCCCTTTATTTTGAGATATGGTTTTGACCAAGCAAAACCTATCTTTAAAGCGTCGATCCTCACCAAGAAGAATCAAGGCTCTTCCCGATTGCCTCACCAAGGAGAACAACGTGGGGGAAAAAGGACTATTTTGTAAATTTCTAGAAAAAAGGACTAATTTGTAAATTTCCAAATATGCCAAAAATAACTCACCAGCGTACGAGGGAAGCACGCCATCAGCTGATGCAGTAGGGGAGCGACCTCTCGGGGTATACGACATGATGGTCTGCAAAATAAATTAAGGGATCAGATCCAGAAAAAAAAATCTTTTTTTTATCTCCAAATTCTACCCCCTGAAAGACGAGCTCGAGGCGCCAAATCATAATCCTAACCCTCACATGCGATCCCACAAATTCATAAATTGAATTAAGCATGAAATATGCTAAAATTATGGAGGATATACCTGAAAGAAAGCTCGAGGATCCGACAAAAAATCAGATCTTGAAAGGGGCTCGAACCACGTGCTCGAGGGGCCTGAGAGAAATTTTTATATGGAGATTTTTGGGGGATTTTTCAGTCTAAGATCAAAAGGAAGGATGGGTCTCAGACAATTGTGAAGATTTGAGGGAGAAAGGATGCACGAGGGAAGAGAAAATCAAAAAAAAGGGACAAGGGGGGGCCGGCCCTAGAGGAGGAGAAAAAAAGCTCTTTTATAGGTAAACCAGTCTTGAACCAGACCAGATCAGGTTGAACCAGACCAGACCAGTCTAAATCAGTTCAAAGGAGGCTGAACCAGGCCAAACCAGCCTGAATCAGGCCAAACCAGACTGAACCAGACCAGACCAGAATGAACCAGTCTGAACCAGTCTTGAACCAATCCTGAATCAGCCTTGAACCAGGTTGAACCAGTCCTGAACCAGGTTGAACCAGTTTGAACCAGATTTGAACCAGAAATCAAATTGAAGCTGAACCAAACATCGAAACGACTTCAAATCGACCGAGGGTTCAATCCTTTGTTTATTCTTTCCTCTCTCACACATTCTGAAGGGTCGGAAGATTTTTTGAACCTAATTACTGCCTTTTTTGGGTCATTATTAGGCCGGTTCGGCTCATTCGGACATGAAAATACTCCAATAAGGAATATGAGTATAAACTATTTACTATTTTTGGTTGAGAAGTTTCTGGAGAATATTTTTCTAAAAATATTCTTAAGGATAACTCAACAACACTTCGCCGGACAACGCGTCGCAAATGAGAACTCAACGCCAACAATCGATGGTCAGTTCTATGTTGAACCAACAAACACGAGCTAAAGATCAGAAAATCAGGAATCGACTTTAAGTTCGAAATTCCGACAACGGTCAGACAATAAATACAGCACCGGAAACCTTGCAGACATTCAACGAAGCACCGAATAGCCTGAAGGATTGAAGGAATCAAGAACAGAAGCCATTCCAAGGTCCCGTTACACCGACTGAAGGTTGGGACAATCATATCCAAAGTATTTCAGACTCTTCTATAAAAGAACGAGGCTGAAATACTATGGAGGGGGTATCTGTAGGCGTATAAAACTGCCTATAGGTCCCTTAACATAGCTCGGCACGGTGATTCGACAAACCAACGAACCATCGGGTGACGTATCTAAACACGAGCGTCAGTCCACAACACCGACGCCAAGTGATACGCGACGAAACGGATTAACGAGGCTACGAGGCTAACGAACCGCACGCAAACAACGGAATAAATCCACTCGCGTGCGGAATCAAGCTAACGGTTCGGTGA
>NW_017972937.1:0-3055 GCF_001876935.1 Asparagus officinalis | reverse complement strand
TATCTTCAGTCGATTACAACAAATTCGAAGGAGAGAGTCTTTTTATAAGACTTCTTTTACACAACAAAATGAAAATTATAACTCTTGAGAAAATAACACAAAAAATCGTCTATCGATTCTTGTTTTGTGGGACTTTGCCTGTGCCGGGAGCGCTTTGACTCGTGGACCACCAAATCACAGATCATGAGGGGTTTAGTGATTCTTCCTTCGTTTATCGAAGTGAGAATTTGAAACGAAGATCTTATCAAAGTAAGACGATCGTTCTTCTTAAGATCAAGTCAAAGCTCGAATCTCAAGGAATCACACAAAGAACTTGAATTTCACTGTTCTCTCTGCTCTCTCTGCTCGATAAAAATGCTCGATCCTCATTAGTAGTGACCCTAGGGGGGTATTTATAGCCTCTGGGACACGTAACTGAAGAACACAACAAAACAAACACGTTAAGGCTGCGAGACAGTGTTTACTGTCTCGGCGGCTGAGACAATGTTTGCTGTCTCGGTCTGCGAGACAGTAAATACTATCTCGGAAAAGGAAATTTCCTGGCAGTTTTTGATGTAACTGCTATCCCACGTTTCAAACTCTGTTATTTTGGCAGTTGTTCACGTGATTTTCGCCCACAATGTTTTTCACGTCCTTTGGTAATTAATGGACACGTGTGCGGTGGTTATTAAGGTGGTTTCTGACCATTTCAAAGCTGTCTCACTGGCGAGACAGTAAACTCTGTCTCCCTGGTGAGACAGTAAACACTGTCTCGCTGCGAGACAGTAAACACTGTCTCGCTGCGAGACAGCAACTGTCTCGTTGGCGAGACAGTTCATATCTGCCTTGATTTCTTTTCTAAGACAGTATGAGGTTCATTCTTGTGACTTTTGGATGATCTTCTCTATGTTTGGATATCTATTAGTATTTTTTGACGCCTACAGATACCTCCTCCAAAGTATTCCAGACTCATTCTTTTATAGAGGAGTCTGGGATACTTTGGATAAGATAGATTTTACTTACGATCCCTTCAATGCTTGGTTGAGTAGATCGTATAGAAGAATTTGTAAATGGCTTCGACTCTTGATCTCTTCTTCTTTTAGCCTATTCAGTTCTTTATAGAATAGCTAATGTTTTCCCGGCATCGCGTCTATCGCTTGACCGTTGTCGAGATCTTGATTCGAAGTTGGTATTTGTTCTTGTAGGTTCAGCTTTTGTCACCGAATTGATACATCCATTAAGAGTTCGTCAGGTTATCCTTAAGAATATTCAGATTAATATTCTCTAGAAACTTTCTGTTGAGGGTAGGGAAACAGTTTAGACTCATGTACCTATTGGAGTATTCATGCGTACCACGATATCACAACAATCATTGCCATCTTGTGGTACGAGACAGCTTATACTGTCTAGCTGTGCGAGACAGTAAATGTTGTCTCGTGGTGCGAGACATGTCTAGCTGTACGAGACAGTAAATGCTGCGAGACAGCTTATACTGTCTCGCACGGCGAGACAGTGAAGCCTGTCTCACTCGGCGAAGTTGGGGTTATAAAACCCCAACTTAGGGTTTTTCATAGGGTTTTTTCACGTCGATTTTCTCAGCGATTTCTTGGGCGATTTCGGAAGATTTTCTGCAACTTTTCTGCTTCTTCTTCTTCTTCTCTTTGTTTCTTACTTGGGTAGAGCTCCGTTTGGGGGACATTTCACTCAGGTTTCATAGGTTTGTTTTCCCTCTCTTTCTTTGAAATCTCAACTTCAACTTTGCATGCACTGTTTCAGTTGTATTTTGTGATATTTCGATCAATTTCATGTTCAAAATTCTAACTTTCTCATTGGATTCAATATAGATCACATATTCATCATGTCGCCGCGTAGATCTCGAGTTCCCCGGGGTCGTCCGACTGTTCAGAACACTGAGGGGGCTGGTCCCGCTGTCGTTTCGCATGGGGGTACATTTCTTTCGCCCTTTCACAATTTTAAATGATGTATCACATCTTATTCATGTGTGAATATCTGTATTTTTATGCAAATCCTCGTTTGTATCCTTTGAGATACCTTCGAGAAGAGCTGGTATCTTCCTTTGAGGGGATCGACGCTTAAAAGTGTTTGTTTTGCTTGGACAAAACACACTTTAGAATACACAGGGGCGATTTCGTATCATCCCACATGTGTTGAAAGGTTTTTATATGCCGTTATAATGCTCGTGTATAGTAACACATATCTCTTTTATACACGTGGTGGATAGGAAATCATCACACCTGTTA
Source organism: Asparagus officinalis (assembly GCF_001876935.1). Taxonomy (NCBI): domain Eukaryota; kingdom Viridiplantae; phylum Streptophyta; class Magnoliopsida; order Asparagales; family Asparagaceae; genus Asparagus; species Asparagus officinalis. The sequence goes on along the minus strand of NW_017972937.1, from coordinate 815 downwards.
TGAGGTAGCGATTATATCTTATGGAGTAAGATATACTGCTTTCTCTAACATTTTAGGACTATTCTTGCACAATTTATGTGTATCTCCTTTATCAGTCCAATTTCCTTCTACAATCTTCACCATTGATGAGGTTACGGGCCAGAGTAGCGCTACCCACTCCTATTATGAGGGGCTCCTGTTAATCGAATCATCTCCCTAATTCAAGTCAGATTACAGCGAAGGAGCCCGAGAATTGATTCAGCGAGGTAGTAGTCATATTCTGCGATGGTTAATCACGGACACCACTTTAATTTCGGAGTGAGACTCGAATCAATGCATAAGGAAGCCAGACTTCTTATTTGGTGACTCCGTAAAAGATCCGGAGATCGTTTCCTGTAGGCCTGCGCGGTGGTTGTATCAAAGCGGGTCATCATTTTTATATCTGCCCTGGATTCCTCGGGAGCATTCGCTTTTAATGTTAAGAAACATGTCTGTTGGACGTGAAATGTTCTGGAGGTTGACCGAAAACCACGAGCGTATTCACTGTGGTTTCATTGGGAAGGAGGCTACCCCGGGTTCCAGTGACAGAGCCTTTGTACGAGGCCTTCATCCGGGTATCTTAGGCCAGGATAATATACCTCAGAATGAGACGGCTGCACAAGCAAATACTGTGAAGAACAGGTTAGCGGCAGCGGGGAAGAGGTTACCCAGACAGAACTTCAGATGTTATGGATGGGTACATTATTTCGGAGATAAGTGGTGGACCAGAATGACTCGGTATGTGCTGAATTGTTGGGGGCAAGAATTAGCAAAATTAGGGTTGTCAGTCCCGATCC
>NW_017972936.1:8705-9953 GCF_001876935.1 Asparagus officinalis | reverse complement strand
AACCACGAATTTTAGAGGAGAATCATCAGAGCTTGGCGAACACTTTCATAAAGAAAGCCCCTTCGAAAGGTTTGTGATTCTTTTCCCTTCTTTCCTCCGGATTAAACTTGGTTTTAATCTCGAGAAGAGCCACAATCTCGCTTGGTCGTGATTGTCGCTTCCGCAATTGTTTCCTTCGTGAAACAAGAGCGTAATTATATTGTCGATCGGCTTTGGTCTGCGGTGGTCCACGGACTAACGCGTCCCCGGCACAGGCAAAGATCCCACGCAAAGCAGCGGGAGATAAACTACTGCTGCGTTTTGTTTGATAAAGTTGTAATCTTTATTTTTCGTTGTAAGAAGATCTTATAAAAAGATCAACTCTCTTTTCAGTTTGAACTTGTAATCGATAAACGGTGTAACAGGTTTGAAAACAATGGAAAAGGCAACTTTTGACACAAACAGTTAGCCGGTGGTGCCGTGGCTCAGGCGGGCATGCCGTCACCTCAACTCCCTCAATTGGTGGTGAGTATGATCTTCGTGGTCGCCAAACTTGCTGCGGCAAGTTCTGATCTTTGAATCAACGTGGAGACTCGTTTCAATGGTGTAACGCGGGGTTAGGACTCCGTCGTTTGAAATTTGATGCACGTGGGTTCCGACCTCCGCGCTTAAAATTTTCGCTAACGCGAGGTTCGATCTCTGCGTTTAATTTTTCCCGACGCAAGGCTCAACCTCCGCGTTTTATTTTGTTGACGCAGGGTTCGACCTCCGCGTTTGTTTTGGCTTTTTACTTTGACTGATTTATTTTCTTTGCTTTTGCAGTGCGTCACACCAATGAGCCTCTCCCTTTTCGCCATCATTTTGGGCATGAAGGTGGCGTGGATCAGAACATGACATTCAACCTACGTCAAGAACTCCCAGTTTTTAGGATTACTGAGAAGAACCGTGTGGAGATGATAACCCAGGCTTCTCCTGAAACTCTTCGGATATTGGTTACGGATGCTAAACTTGAGAGCCTAAGCCGTAAACCGATAGTCAAACCAGGATTCATCTTTGGGGATTTTGTTGACTTTGAAGCAGGTGTCGCTTATGACGGGGACTACAAATGGCTGAGGAAAGTTGGAGACCGTAACCTTTTCTTGCCCAATATGGAGAGAATGTTCCCCATATCATATTTCCAGTGTGCCTCCATTCCAAGGCGTATGGATTGGCCTCTAGTTAAGGATCAGGACGGGGTCACTCTTGGCACTCTGACTTTTCACGGGGTCC
>NW_017972936.1:0-4212 GCF_001876935.1 Asparagus officinalis | reverse complement strand
TTGTAGCTCAACTTGGTACACGTTGCGGATGAAGCTAAACTTGGATTTTGAACTTGAATTGTACGATGCTTCACTCCACAGTTCCGCCAACCTCCTCTTGATTGATCGTTGAAGCTCTATTCCATCCATCCTCCAACAACGTTGTTTGTCTACAATGAATAAGAATGTACAAACACTAGACAAACAACATTAGTAGTAAATTGTTTGTTAAACATCATCAAAACAAGAAGGCCAACAATCTCCCCCTTTTTGATGATGACAAACAATTTACAAAAAGAATATATGCATGAAGGAAATGAACATATACAAGATAATACACATGCATATAAACAAGGAATTATATACTCACAATATTTCTCCCCCTTTGACAACATCAAAAAGGGGACAAATGAATTAATAGAGCGAAAGCTCCCCCTATCAATAAGCATAGGTGATATATATATATATATAGGGATTGCTCCCCCTATCAAAAAGCCATATAGAATATATGCAATAAAGATCATGGCAAACATATGTGAGCAAGCATAGATGGAAGATATGCTAGATATCACTCACATACAAACAAGATAATGAGAACACATATAAATACATCAAGATAAACGTATAGGGATTGCTCCCCCTATCAAAATGCCATATAGAATATACGAAATGAAGATCATGGCAAACATATGTGAGCAAGCATAGATGGAAGATATGCTAGATATCACTCACATACAAACAAGATAATGAGAACACATATAAATACATCAAGATAAACATATTGTCTCATATCATAAAAGCCAATGTATAAAATAGATTTATGAAATCAAAAGAAGAGAAACATGAGAGTCATGTAAAAAGTTTTCAAATGAAAACAAATCAACCAAAAGAAATCATAAATCAAGATTTGAGTCCAAAACCTCATGTTTGATCAAAAATAGAATCTCATTTGTGGGATTTGATCAAACCACATATGGAATACATTATAATGCACGAATAGATGATCCATAAGCACAAACATATAAATATCATCATATAAGTGAAATATAATGAATTCAAAGCAACAAATCAAAACAAAATATTTAACAAAAGAATTTCAAGAGAGGCAACAATATATCAAGCTCTAAAGCTTGTTCTAACCCATATAATCATTCTAGCATCCGGTAAACATGATTTGGGAATAAACACCCAATAAACCCGGAGGGTTATATAAATGCAAACCTCTCATTAAAGCAAAACCAATGATCATGAAAACAAAAGAATTTAGCGAATAAAAGAAATTGTTTTCATAAAAGTTTAAAATGCATTTTTCAAAACCAAGAAAGAGAAAAATAAAAACACTAAAATTCTTGGTTTAAAAATTATTTTGGCACCCAAGCATTCTTGGTGCCGGATTGTTTAGGGACATGACCCCTATCAATAAAGCTCAAAGCCCTAGGGTTATGAACCCTCTTAGGCGCATGTGGTGCACGAACACGGTCATAGCAAAAATTACTCAAATGACCCTTCCGATTGCAATAAGTACAATGGAAAGGAAGCATTTGCTTATGTTGACCAAACGGTTGTGCACGGGAAACTTTAGAAACATTTGCAAACATGGATGGTCTTTTAAAATTATTTTGCAAATGCGAAACCTTATCAAAACAAAACTTTCCTAAGTGGCCATATCTACCACAAACATCACATTTAAACTTTTGTGGTCTTTTAAAATCATTTGGCAAAAGTGAGGTCTTTTTCAAATCATAGCAAAATTTTGCCAAATGGCCAAAACGTCCACAAAGATCACATTTGAACACATTAGCATGTTTATGATGTGCATGATAAGCATATGCATGTGTATGTGATGAAGAAGCTACATGAGATGCACAATGAGCATTAGCATTGTTATGTTTGTATGCATCATAGCAAAATCTAGCAAGATGGCCTTTACGACCGCAAATTGTGCATTTGTAGACTTTGCTATATATGTGTGCATGATGAGTAGATGATTTTGACTTAGACTTGACACACATATTCACAAGCTTCTTATGGTTGTTAATGCATGTATTAAGAGTTGAATCTAAAGAAGAAATACGGTTTTTAACATTGTTCAACTCATCATTAGGCATATTAGCATTAACTTTAGAAGTAGAACATAAATAATTATTTATAAAAGAAGCAGTATTATTTTTTATGTTCTCTACTTCTAACATGGCATTATCTTTTTCATGAGATAAGCTAGTTATAGATGTGGTTAATTTTTCATTTTCCAAAATTAACATGTCATTGTTTTCTTTAAGCATGGTATTTTCTTTTGCAATGACATCCAATTTTGACACTAGCTCCTCATGATTGGATTCTAAATTATCATGCTTGCTTTTTAAATCAATAAAATCTTTATGCAAATTAGTGTAGGCATGCATTAATCTATCATATGCACAAGCAAGTTCATCACTAGATAAATCATTATCGGGTTCGAACTCGCAAACCTCACTAGGGCTATCGCCTAGTGGCCGTGTGCATGATGCTCCACATGAACTTGAAGCCGGATCCGCCAAAGCTTGTTGGATCGCCTCCAAGTCCCCTTGATGTGCTTCAATTAATTTCCATAAGGTGTAAGCACTATCAACATGAACAAACTTGTTAGACATAGATGAGTTAAAAGCATTTAGCAAATATTCTAACAAAATATTGTTCATTGTAAACATACGATGATCATTCTTATTCCACTTGGATTTCTCCAAAGTGGGCACAATATAAGCCTCATCTATAATTTCCCATAAATCAAAGTGTTTAGATTGAACAAAAAGTTTAAATCTAACACACCATTGGGCATAGGGGAAATTATCTAATCTAGGAGCAATATTAATGGCATAACCTAAACCATGCATATCCATAATATAAAAGGCAAGCAAGATACAAATAAAGCTCAAAATTAGATTAGCACAATAAGCTAACTTGGATCTTTAACTCAAGGCGATTAGACCTTAAATCAAAGAGCACCAAGCTCTGATACCAATTGTTAGACCCTAGAGGGGGGGTGATTAGGGTCTTATGCTAATCTAATCCGATTAAATGCCAATTAAAAACTAATTAACAAGTTATCCTAGCAAGTATGAAATACCACAAGAATTATGAGCTAGGATAAGCAATGTAAACAATGAGATATATCCTATATGATGAAATATATATATATGCAAGGATATATAAACTAACACAAGGGGTAAACAATGTGAACTAGATAGTGGATCATATAAATAATGAGCTAATGACAATGGCGATAAGAAATATAAACACAAGTATAAATAAACGCCAAAGCACACTCAAACACAAGATATGATCACGGAGTTCGGACCTTCCGTCCTACGTCTCCGCTCCCCACTCCCGGGGAGAAATCCACTAACACAATCCGGTTTGGAAGCCGGAACTTCTTCTACACACTCGGTTTTCTAGCTAACCGAAAACTCTACAACTCACACTCTTGCAATCACACTCTACACCCACTAAGTGTTGGACCTAGCCGTGTCTCCCTCAAGTGCTCGGTTACAACCTCTCCCTAGGCACGTCAACCGACGCCACTCCTCTTGGGACGATCCCCGACTCTCACCACACACTCCTCACTCGGTGTACAAGTGTATTACAAAGTGATTCTCACAATAAGCACAAATATAACAAATGATTGTTCTCAAAACAAGGTGAGAACTCAATTAAGCACAACTCTTAGTCACAAACCCACAACCCCAAATTATACTATGAATGTAAATACAATAAGCTCAAAAGGTTGTGTGTGAACAAAGAGATATAAATCAAAACTAAACTCAATGTAGTTCTAGCTTAATAACAATGATAATCAAATATATAAAAGAGCTAGAAATAGAGTTTAGAAAACTTCTCAATATATCAAGAGTTGGAGGGAGAATAGTTGAATGCCCAAACACCAATAGATGATCTCCTCAAGCTCTTGTAGAATTGAATCACAAAACCGATACACTCAAATGCTTAAAAGCTTTTTAAAACAAACTTAAACAAACACTAAACAAGTTTAAACCCTTGTTAAAAACTTTTTAAACCATTCTCTTAACTTTTTGAAAGATGACAGCAATGGGGTATTTATACCCACTCCAAAACTCAGCCAAAACCCCAAGCAAAAGTCCAAAAAGCCCCAGAAAAATCAGCTCAGAAAATAGCCGTTGGAGTGCAACGGATCTATTGTCGGTCGACCGAAAATTATGTCGGTCGACCGAGAGAAGTTCG
>NW_017972935.1:55224-109658 GCF_001876935.1 Asparagus officinalis | reverse complement strand
ATTAGGTCATCCTCACTCGACGAGCTTGATTCTTCCATTGCTTCTTGTGAGACCCAGATAGACCAGCTCGGAAGAGAACTCCGTGAGAAAGAGGAGACTTTGAGTATTCTTCAGATGACGAAGATACAAGATCAGCAGGCGCACACCGCTTTATCTGATGAGCTGAAGTCCTTGAAACAGAAGTTGGTTGAGACAGAGGAGGTTGCTGCAAACACTTTAGCCACCACCGAGGAGTCCATCCGAGTTGAGCTGAGGCAAGCTTATGATGAGAAGCTGTCTAAGCTTAATCAGCAGATTTTTGGCCATGCGCTTGATGTATGATTTTATTTGCTGAATGTTTTGACTTTTACTTTTGGTCCTTTTAGTGGAACTGGTTTTTATCTTTATTATGATTCCTCATTCCGTTTGAAATGATTGACCATAATACTTTTAGGATTTTTGGCAAACCCTCAGCCCTCAACGGATTTGATTAGCCTTTACCGACTACCGTTTGAGTCGGGCTAGCATGCGAATTGTCTAAATCCGTTCCGTATATAACATTGTGCTAAAGGAATGAACTCCCTTAGACTTGATGCTACGACTTTGAATACATAGGCTTCGCCATTGTTATGGGAATAGGCTACCCGGCGACACGAGTTAGGTGTTGACTTTAGGATTTTTGGCTAACCCCCAGCCTTTAACGGATTTGATTAGCCTTTACCGACTACCGTTTGAGTCGGGCTAGCATGCAGATTGTCTAAATCCGTTCCGCATGTAACGTTGTGCTAAGAGAGCATTGATATGAAGAAGTCGAAGCCACCAACGAAGATCTCGCCCCGTTTGATGCCAAAGTCGCATCGGGTGAGATTCCTCCAGTTTCCAACCAGGTCAGATCTGCTCTGGCCAACTCTTCTGCCACAGAGGGCGTGGTGACTCTCTCGAAGAGAGCCCGCCAAAGGCAACGTCAACGCCTTGCGAAACGATTCGCAAAGGCCATGGAGTCAGTTGACGGGATCCGCTACAACGTGGATCTGAAGAACAAAAGAGGCAAGCAGTCTCGACAATCAACGAATGGTGGTTCCTCCAAGCCGCCAACAATGGGATGAGTCCGTGTCAAACGGAACCGATCAACGCTGGAAGAGCGCATTCGCAAGCGCCGCGCACTATCAGCGCAGGCACGGGCTCAAGCTGAAGAAGCCCGTAGAAAGCTGCAGAAAGAGGTAGCTAAGAAGCCGCCACCAACTCGCAAAGTTTGGAGGCCGAAGTCTGAAGCGGCGGTTCAGACCAAAAAGCAGCAACTGCAGCCCCTGACAGTTCAACCTCCGGCGAATCAATCCAGACCGCCGATGATTCCCACAACTGTTCTGGGAGATCCCGCATGACCATCCCAGAAAAGGAAGTCAGTCTTGGAGCGCCTCGGTCCACTTCCCGAGGAGCGAAGCAAAACTCCAATCCAAGAATGTTTGGGCCCACTAAGAAATCCCCAAACGACGCAACATGCTGGGGGTCGCCGCAACCCTCAACATGACAAAGAAATCGTGGCACCCAAGCGCACTATGCTGCGCATTGAAGTTCAGGAGCCCGCTGAGAATTCACGCCCAAAAAGGCATGTTTCGAGGCGTGTGACTTTTGAAAGCCCGATGAAGGCAGTTCTCCCTCAGAAGGAAACGTTGTCGTCTGATGATGATTACGTTATACCTGAGAAATCGTGCCAACACACGATAGGTTGCTCTGATTTTCAAACAGACGAGCTGTGCTATCGTGCTGGGAGTACGAGCGAAGCCAGAAAGAGAAGTCCTCGAAGACTAGAAACTCAGTGCCCTTGTTCAAAGCTCATTCGGGCAGTACTGTCTGAGTGCAACTGCATCAAGGTAGTCCCAGAGAGAATCTCAGTGTTCGAAAGGCTTAATACCGAAACGCCAAAACCAAGGCATAGGCGTTTCCGACAAAGAAGAACGGCGGTTAAAGACGGAGAATTTCCGAGGGTCACCGCCAACATGACCAGCAAAGAGACATCGACACAGATTGATCTCAAGTCGTTTCTGGAAGCGTCCCGGCGTGTAACCCGTCTGCAGTCCGGAGCCATCGCACGAGGAACTTATGGTAGAGTTCGGACAAGAGTACCTTCAGAAGGTGAAGAGTCGGATACCTGCTCCGCAGTCGCATCAGATAATACAGTGTCCAGTGAGGGAGAACCCCGTGCTCATCACGGGATAATCTCGAGTCGATTCTGAAAGCATCCCGCCATCTAACCCGTCTGCAGTCTGGAGCAATCGCACGAGGAACTTATGGTAGGGTTCGGACAAGAGTACCTTCAGAAGGTGAAGAGTCGGATAACTGCTCCGCAGTCGCATCAAACCCCGCGAGTCATTTATGATAAGCGCGGAAGAAATGGCCAAGATGCTTGAAGACGCTTTGGCTAAACAGAAAGAAAGTTTCAAGTTTGAGATGCAGATGGCCATGCAGACTATGAGAGAGATGCATGAGCAACAAATTCAGGCACTGACGAACCAGCGAGGTGAACCAAGCCACCGTAACCAGGTTGTTCAGGAAGAGGAGCACACGGATAGGGATGAAGCTCACAATGCCAATAACCCTCCCGTCAATGCAGGGGGTGGTAACGAGGCTGCCAACGAAGATACAAGTGAAGACTTGAAGATCAAAAACCTCGAGAGCAAAATCAACACATTGATCTCCGCTCAAGAGACGAAGAAAACAGGCATTCCCTGTCCATACCCAAGAGAGTGGGAATCGATCCCATATCCGGCGAAGTTCAATCTAATTAACTTTACGCCGTTCGATGGGAAGGGTTCCCCCACTCAGCATTTGATTTATTTCAAATCGCACCTGGGTATTATTTCCGGCAATGAGCCTCTGATGGTGCGGTCATTCGTCGGCACTCTTCGCGGAGCCGCCTTTGATTGGTATCGCCGCCTCAAACCAGGAAGCGTAAATAGCTGGGACGACATGGAGATAAAATTCCTCGCTAACTTCTTCGACGACGACACCGAGATATCTATCGGATCATTACTCGATGAGAAGCAACCTTCGTCAAAAGGTTCCGGAACAAGGCGATGAATTGCCGGGACCCGATCACAGAGGAATTCATCCTCCAAACTTGCCACAACAACCTTGCGTTGGACGTGTTGGAAGCAATGGGAACAGCACCGTCTGACACTTGGAAGGATCTGAAGGTCCGAGGGGAGCAGGCTGAGCGATTCCTTAGAAGGAAGAAGGCCGAGAGGAACCAACCGACGGTTAATCCGCTGGACTCAAATTTCGCCTCTCGTGGTAAGGGCAAAACACCTGCAGCTACTGGTGGTGCTAATCAAGCGTCACAACAGCAATCCCGAAGGCAGCAAAAGACTTCGGGTCCGAGACTCCAAAGAGAGTATTCCTTCAAGGACGAAGACGTTCCAGCCATCTTCGAATCCCTCCTTGAAGGTAACAAGATCAAGCTACCGCCTATCACAAATCAGGAGGAAGCTGACAACACTACGGACCCAAAGTACTGTGCATACCACAGGAGGGTCGTTCATCCCACCAAGGATTGCTTTGCTCTCAAGAATAGCATTCAGACCTTGGTTGAAGCTGGCGTCATAACGCTGAGGTAAGCCAATTGAGAATGGCAGACTCCGATAAGTATAAGAGTATAAACTGCTTCTCAAAACTCCAAAGAGTATACGAGTATAAACTGTTTCTCAATCCTCCGACCGGTATAAGAGGTTAAACTACTCCCTGATACTCCAATAGGTATATGAGTCTAAACTGTTTCCCCACTTTTGACGGGAAGTTCCTGGAGAATATTAAGCTAATATTCTTAAGGATAACCCGGTTAGTTAACTGATAATAATGTCCGAACCAGTTCCGCAGAGGAAACTGGGGGTGGACGATTTATGTAATGGGAAGTTCCCAAAACCACAGCAATGTAATGAATAAGAACTCCCATTCTCACCATGTCTATGCACTCAACACTCTCTCTGTTAGAGTCTGGACGTAAAGTACCCACTTGGTCAAACCTTCTTACAGTTAGGACCACAGTCAAAATCCCCTCTCGATTCCCCCAATGAACGAGAGGTCCACAAATTGAGCGATCAAACCTTCCTACAGTTAGGATTGTCTCAAAACACCCACTTGGTCAAACCTTCTTACAGTTAGGACCACAGTCAAAATCCCCTCTCGATTCCCCCAATGAACGAGAGGTCCACAAATTGAGCGATCAAACCTTCCTACAGTTAGGATTGTCTCAAAACACCCACTTGGTCAAACCTTCTTACAGTTAGGACCACAGTCAAAATCCCCTCTCGATTCCTCCAATGAACGAGAGGTCCACTTTCAAATCGAGTGATCAAACCTTCCTACAGTTAGGGTCATCTCAAACTCCTGCTTGGTCAAACCTTCCTACAGTTAGGACCAAAACCACAATTCACTCTCGATAAACGAGAAATTCATCTTTAGTTCGGTAATCAAACCTTCCGACAGTTAGGGTTATCTGAATCTTTTCGAATCTCGGAGTGGAGATTCCACTCTTGGTTTCACCCTTCCGGATTCTAGGGGTGGAGATCCCACCTCGAGTCTCTTTTCCGTCTGAAGATAGAATATAAAATTTTTCTTCTTCAGTGTCGGGAGATAGGATATAAAATTCTTCCTCTCCCATTTCGGGTTCGTCTTTGCCCCAAGAGAAGACACCACCTTTTTCAACTCCCAAAATCTGTGCTTCACAGGTACAGGGAATTTTATCCCGAATCCTAAGTAGGGATAAGTCAACGCCTAACACGCGTTGCCGGTTTAGTCTTTTTCCGTACAAAAAGACACCAGAGTTCGATTCTGGGGTATTCTATCCTGAAACCTAAGTAAGGATAAGCCTGCGCATAACCTGCGCTGCCGGTTAGTTCTTAACCGTTAAGAGTTCGATTCTGGGTTATTCTGTCCTGAAACCTAAGCAGGGATAAGTCTGCGCTTAACCCGCGCTGCCGGTTAGTTCTTAACCGTTAAAAAGAATACCCTCCTAAGTAGGGATAAGTCAACGCCTAACACGCGTTGCCGGTTTAGTCTTTCACCGATTGAAGAATACACTAGAATTCCAGTCTAGGAAGTTTATCCCGAATCCTAAGCAGGGATAAGTCTGCGCCTAACACGCGCTGCCGGTTTAGTCTTTTTCCGTACAAAAAGACACCAGAGTTCGATTCTGGGGTATTCTATCCTGAAACCTAAGCAAGGATAAGTCTGCGCTTAACCCGCGCTGCCGGTTAGTTCTTAACCGTCAAAAAGAACACACGTTCACATATTCAACATTGTGGCAGGTTGTTATTAATAACACCAAAATTGTTATTAATAACACTAAAATCCATGCCTTACACGCATGGGGAATGTCATCCTGAATCCTAAGAAAGGATATGTCGACACCTAACACGTGTCGCCGGTTTAGTCTTTTACCGATTGAAAAAGACACCAGAATACCAGTCTGGGGTATTTTATCCCGAAGCCTAAGTAGGGATAAGTCAACGTCTAATACACGTTGCCGGGTAGCCTATTCCCGTAACAATGGCGAAGCCTATGTATTCAACATCATAGCACAAAGTCTAAGAGAATTCACTCTCTTAGCACAACGTTACATGCGGAACGGATTTAGACAATCCGCATGCTAGCCCGACTCAAACGGTAGTCGGTAAAGGCTAATCAAATCCGTTGAAGGCTGGGGATTAGCCAAAAATCCTAAAGTCAACGCCTAACACGCGTCGCCGGGTAGTCTATTCCCGTGAGAAAGACGAAGTCTACGTATTCAATATCGTAGCACTAAGAGCGTTAACTCTCTTAGCACAACGTCACATGCGGAACGGATTTAGACAATCCGCATGTAAGCCCGATTCAAACGGTAATCGGTAAAAGCATGTCAAATCCGTTGAAGGCTGAGGATTTGCCAAAAATCCTAAGTCAACGTCTCATACACGTCGCCGGGTAGTCTATTCCCGTGAGAAAGACGAAGTCTACGTATTCAATATCGTAGCACCAAGAGCGTTAACTCTCTTAGCACAACGTCACATGCGGAACGGATTTACATAATCCGCATGCTAGCCCGACTCAAACGGTGGTCGGTAAAGGCTCATCAAACCCGTTGATGGCTGAGGGTTTGCCAAAAATCCTATACGCCAGTCAACGCGTTGTCGTAACTTGAGCATCCAACGACATTCGAAACCCTAGGGTTAACGCCGGACAACGCGTAACCCTAGGTCAACACCAGTCAACGCGTTGCAATCAAAAAGTCAACGTACGACGTTCAAAACCCTAAGGTTAACGTCGAACAACGCGTAACCCTAGGTCAACGCCAATCAATGCGTTGCAATGAAAGAATCAATACTCCGAAAAGTATACGAGTATAAACTGCTTCTTAAATACTCCAAAAAGTATACGAGTATAAACTGCTTCTTAATACTCCGAAAAGTATACGAGTATAAACTGCTTCTTATACTCCGAAAAGTATACGAGTATAAACTGCTTCTTATACTCCGAAAAGTATACGAGTATAAACTGCTTCTTAATACTCCGAAAAGTATACGAGTATAAACTGCTTCTTATACTCCGAAAAGTATACGAGTATAAACTGCTTCTTATTACTCCGAAAAGTATACGAGTATAAACTGCTTCTTAATACTCCAATAAGGTATACGAGTATAAACTATTCCCTCCTCTTTGTTGAGAAGTTTCTGGAGAATATTTTTCTAAAAAAAAATATTCTTAAGGATAACTTAACATAACTCCCAGGAGTGTATGAGTATAAACTAGACCTCCCCGCTCCAACTCCTTAAGAGCTTAAACTACGTAGACTCCAAAAGACATACGAGTATAAACTGTGTTAAAACGCCGGACAACGCGTCACAATGGAGATTCAAGACCGTCAACAAATGGTCAATTCCGTGTTGAAACAACCAACTCGAGCTAAAAAAGATTAGAAAATCAGGAACCAACTTCAAAGTTTAAAATTCCGACAACGGTCAGACAATAAATGCAGCACCGGAACTCTTACAGCCATTCGACAAAGCACCGAATAGCCTGGAAGATTGAAGGAATCAAGAACGGAAGTCATTCCAAGGTCCCATTACACCGACTGAAGGTGGGGACAATCATATCCAAAGTATTCCAGACTCTTCTATAAAAGAACGAGACTGAAATACTTTGGAGGGGGTATCTGTAGGCATATAAAATTGCTTATAGGTCCCTTAGCACAGCTCGGCACAAACCGACGAACCAACGAGGCGACGAGATCGACGAATCGCATCAAGCGACGGAATGCATCCATACACGTGCGGGATCAAGCCAAGGGTTCGAAGAGTCAACGAGTCATCCAACCAAAGGCATACTCGGACGAATCACGATCGAATCAAGATCAGTTTCGGACTCGAACTCAGAAGCGGATTTACTGCCAAATCAGGAATCCAATTTACTGCCAAATCAGATCATCAAATCAGAGACTAAGTTAATCAAATCACGGACAGAACCAAAGGCGGAAAACACCAAAAACCACCACCTAGAGGGGCTCGGCCGAAGCCGAGCCAACTTCAGGTGGCTCGGCCCAAGCTATCTTCGAGACCCTTCTCGGAAACAACAAAATTGTTCATTTTCAAGGGTTGGAAATTTTGGAGGCGAAGCTCTGCTGAATTCAGGACTCGAAACTTAAAAAAGATTGGAGCTTTGGGACTTCGGGGACTCCCTCTTCCAGATCTGGTGCTCAGCGATCGTCAACGCCAAAAAACGCAGGTGTTCGAGAGGACCGGATCTCAGATCTACGCAGACGCACTCCGGATCTAAGTTTGGTCTTAGATCCCGAGACTTGGACGATTGTTTCCTTGGTGAATCAATCCTCCCCGGCTATTATTTCCTTTGTGGAATAATACCCGTCGTACTGCTTAGATCTGATCGGATCTAGATCTCGCGGTGGTCCACGGATAAACCCCGGCGCAGGCAAAGAACCCACACAAAGCAAGAGACCGCAAAACAGGATCTTGCGATTCGTTCGACAAACAAGGAGAAAGTTGTAATTTTCTTTATTTCTTGTGTTATTTGATTTTCGTTGTAACCGGATTTAAAAAAAGACCGGATCTTTGTAATCGATAAACTATTACAAGAATTTTCAATGGAATCAATGATGAAGAAAGCAACGAATTTTCCCGCGAACAAATATTCGCCCCGGATATCTCGTCCTTTGGGTGAAGAGTCACTGCCATATAGAGCCTTATTTTTGCCTTGTCGGTTCATTTGTCAGTTCGGTTATGAACAACTGTATGTTGGGAACCTGAACCAAGGCTTGAGGACCGAGGGAGGTCTAATAGACAGTGTTCGAGCATTGTTTTGGAGCATGACAAGTTGTACAGGTGCCACCTTCACTCTCCCTGCATCCAGGCATAAACCACAACTTATCTTCCTCAGTTGCAAGTGGCTCATTTCTATGAATGAGCTCATGAACGTGAAGGACATCACAGAGTTGGAGGCTGAATATTTAGTTCGAGCTACTGTTAAGGCTGCTTGTGAGATTGAGCTTTTGAAAAAGTAGGGGCAGAAGCCTGTCAAACCCTCCCGTAGAGACAGAGGTAGAGTGTAGGATGAGGAGGAGCTCCTTCCTAATGATAAGGAAGAGGAGTTTTCCGAAGAAAACCTTGGAGATATGGACATCGGATTTGGAAGCGTTGAGGAAGAACTTGAGATAGGTCTGTCAGACTCTTTCTCCTTAGAATTACTAAGTCTGGCATTTGCTCAACGAGCTTAGCGCTCTATCTTCCCTAAACCTCCACTGGCTCCATCAAAGCCGAGGCAAGAGGTTTTGTTTACTTATCCTAACAAGATGACTCTTGTTACCCTAGGTGGGATGGTTGAAGAAGACAAGTCTCTTACCTTCCATCGCGTGAGATTACGGTCTACCGCTGAGTCTTCTACACGAGTTGAGGTGCATACCAAATCAAAATACAAGAGACCTGCTATCGACATGGAGGATCTCTCCCCTAAGCGGAAGAAGATAGTGAGTAAGTCGTATGTTGATCCGCGCGCTCACCAGGTAGAGTTACTTAGCAACATACCCATTGGCAGAGAAGGTAATCCTCCACCACCATGCAACTTTTAATTAGTTCTCTTATGGATTCTTCAAACTTAATCATGTCCCGTGTTTCAGGGGGTTATGAAGAAGGTGAATTTCCGTACGACTCTATCTTCTCCAACTTCAACTATTTTGAGGGCCTGAGCTACGTGCAACAGATGTGTGATGCTATTGCTGATAAGCCCGTGCCTACTGAGGTTAGCGAAAGAGTTGGCCAGGGAGTTAGGCGATTTAGAATTTTTTCCCCTTTTAATCATTTCCGTACTTCATTCTCTTTTAGACAAATTGAAGGATGCAGGCACGAATGTTGGGGGTAACAGAATCTTTTGCAAATCCTAAAGGTGAATCTGATTCCCACTATCATGAATTCTAGCCTCTTTCTCTTTACCAACATTTAGGCTCTCGTGTAGATGCCACGATAGAGGGACTAGTTGAGGAATGAGCAGTTCATGGTGTGGACCCTGGAGGATTCAATGGACATGTATTCGACTCAGCGTCGAGCTTCTCAGGATCTGATAATAGGCTGCTTGTTAACATGTCGGCCGAGCTGGTCACTAGAGAGGCTATAGGACCATCCGTTGAGGGTGATTCATCTACAGGTATGCGTCTACTTCATAGATTGCTCTATTTTCATCTGTCAATATTTTATTTAACCACAGGGGAGTTTTAATTGTAGGATTAGTCACTGGGGCTGATACAGCTATGATCATTAGCATTCCGAACCTGCCTGAGGGTTCTGTCCCTTCATCATTGGAGGGAGCTATGGCTATGACTCAGCTGCCTAGTTCTTAGTTTCAGGCTACTGTTCTTTCAGATTTAATAGACGCAGACAGTGTGAGGTCACCTGAATGAGTCGATATACCAATGACAGTTATACCTATCACTATTTCGGGAGTTTCTGAGATTAGGTTAGCAGAGCCAAGTACAGAATGCCAAACTGAAGGGACTTCTGCTGGCACTGGTAAGCTCATAACTTGCTCTGAGTTTCCCCTGTAATATTCTAGAATTTCTTATTCTTCTGCACAATTACTTGCAGGGCTTCTACCGTCTCCATACAAGCACATCATTGCCTTACTATCGGATATTGATCTGTACAAGGACATATTCCGTATAGATCTTGAAAGTTTTCTTACCTTCATGGGCAAAATAGTGAAGAGGATCATTCGTTATGGATACTGATTTGATCAGTTCAGGCGATCTATTGACTGTCATATGATGATGATTAGAGAGGAGGGGTATTTAGAGTTAGTTGATTCCCTCAATGTAGATCTTACCGTACTGGAGTGCGAATTCCAAGAGTTAGGGGAGCGAAAGACTAGAGGTGTTTCCTCGTTTGGTGCTACTCGGTTGGAGTCTGAGTTGAAGCAGTAGCATGACACCAGAGCATCCATCGGAGACGATCTTCAAACACAAGAGGGCTCTGTTATGCAGATGAATGCTAATCTCTCAAGGAAGGACAAGTCTAGGGCTGAATTACTTAGCTCTTTAGCCTTGGCTGATGAGAAGATAGTCGATCTTAAAAAGGTCTTGAAGTACGCCAAAGAATCTCGCGTCGTTCTTGAAGACGAATTAGCAGATGCCTAAAAGTCTCGAAGACAGACACTAGAGAGGTTAGAGCGTGTAGAGGAGAAATTTGCTAAGTTGAGAAGCGAAGCTACAAAGATACTAGATACATCCGAAGATTTCACCCGGGCTGAGCTATAGGCTAAACTCGAGCAGAGTTATGCAGATGAGCTCTCTACGTTGGAACTTCAGATTCTCAGTCACGGATTGTATTCAGACTACTAGCTTCCACTTTTGTATCTTCATTTAACTTGACTTTATTAATAAAACAAAGTATTTTACTTATCACATTCTCCTTCTTATTATGATTTTTTCCGATCTAGGACAAATAATCACAATACTTATAGGATTTTTGGCAAATCCTCAGCCCTCAACGGATTTGATGTACCTTTACTGATTATAGTTTGAATTGGGCTAGCATGTGAATTTTTAAAACCCATTTCACATGTAATGTTATGCTAAAAGAATGAATTCATTTAGACTTAATGCTATGATTTTGAATAAATAGACTTAATCATCCCTTGCGGGGTGCTCGTAGGATTTTTGGCAAACCCTCAGCCATCAACAAATTTTGCGTGCCTTTACTAATTACCGTTTGAATCGGGCTAGCATGTGAATTGTTAAAATCTGTTTCACGTGTAATGTTATGCTAAGAGAATAAACTCTCTTAGACTAGTTGCTATGATTTTGAATACATAGACTTCGTTATTTTCATAGGAACAAACCACCCGACAACGTGTATTAGGCGTAGACTTATCTCTGATTAGGGATCGAGATAATATCCCCCAGACATAGATTTTGGTATCTTTTTCATGGTGAAAGACTAAAATGGTGTTAGACGTAGACTTATCTCTATTTAGGAATTAAGATAAAGTCCCTCATGCATAAAAAGCATGGATTTTGGGTGCTACGATATTGAATACATAGACTTGGTTGTTTTCGCGGGAACGAACCACCCAGCAGCATGTGTTAGATGCATGCTTATCTCTGTTTATGGTAGAGATAAATTTCCCCGGGCATGAATCTTGGTGTCTTTTTCACGGCGAAAGATTAACCGATAATGCGTGTTAGGCGTAGACTTATCTCTATTTAGGGATTAAGATAAAGTCCCCCATGCATGAAAGACATAGATTTTGGTGGAAAGATGTGTCTTTTCTTGGGGCAAAGACAAACCTGATGCTAGAGAGGGAGAATTTTATATTCTATCTCCTTGTCTTCTTTTGGGGTAAAGACAAACCTAGTGCCAGAGAGGAAGAATTTTATATTCTATCTCCAGCAAAAGAAATTAGAGTGAAATTTCCACACTAGGAATCAAAATAATTTGGATAACCCTAACCTTTATAGGATTGGTTACCCGATCTGAAGACAGATTTATCATTTATCGAGATAATGCTGGAGAAGAAGAATTTTATATTCTATTTCCTGTGAAAGAAACTCTAAGTGGGATTTCCACTTTGAGACTCTTGAATGATGAAACTAAGAGTAGGATCTCCACTCTGAGAATCAAAGAGATCTGGATAACCCTAACTTTTATAGGATTGGTTACCCGATCGGAAGGAAAATTTCTCGTTTATCGAGATGAAAATTCCAACTTGGATCTAAACTGTGGGAATGTCTAACCAAGTGGAGGCTTGAGACGACACTAACTTTTATAGGTTTGATCGTTCAACTTGGGCGGAGGTCTTTCATTTATCGAAAGGGAAATCCGGCTTTGAAAGTGAGCCTCTCGTTCATTAAAGGAATCAAGAGGGGATTTTGGCTCTGGTCCTAACTATAGGAAGATTTGACCAAGAAACAGTGAAAGTAAAGATACAAATAACAGTGGGAATGTTGACTTTAACAGATCACTCAGTGAGGGTTTTGGTGCCAAGTGACAAGATCTTGACACGAAGGGGGTTCGATGATCACCATAGATCATCAGATTGAGATTTCAAGTATTATGTTAGGACTTTCACAGTGGGAGTGTTAAATACACAGACACGGTGGGAATTCAGATGGACTCAGCTAAAAGAATTTTGTGGACTCACTGTCAATTGATTTGATCAGTGGGGGATTTTGTGGTGGAGGACCATGAATTATTAAGTACTCCACAATTGCACTATTGAATTTCGTTAGGAAAGATTGATCGAATGAGGCCATCAAATCTCATCTCAACGAAAGAAGGTTCAAAAACACAGTGGGAGTGGATGGAATTGATCCTAGCGATTGAAATCAACTAAGGATTATGGACGAAGGAAAGAAGACTCTTGTTATCTTTCGCTTCACAAGAAAGCCCTGGTTAACAAGAAAATGCCGATGACTGAAAAGGTTTTGGAAAAAGGCAGATGAACTGCGTCTCATCTTTGAAGGACCTCAGAGTCACAGTAGGAGCTTCGTGCGGGAAGATTGACTTGATGAAGTCATTGAATCTCATCTTAATAAAAGGCACTTCGAAAATCACAGTGGGAGGGTTTTAATCATCTTGAAAATTATTAAACAACCACAGTGGGAGGTTCTTAATTGTTTTTTATCATGATTAAGAATTAATTGGTTTTGGGTTATCTTTAAGAATACCTTGTGTAGTATTCTCTGGGAACTTCCCATTAAATAGGTTATCCCGAACGTACTAAGGATAGTACTTCTTCAAAAACTTCCCATTTATTAGTATCATGAGTTTGTCACCATTTTGGGTGATCAAACAATATGCGCCATTCGAGTAAACTATTTTTACCATTAACGGTCCTTCCCATTTGGGTTGGAATTTTTCCTTCTTCTAGGGATTGAGAATCATCGGTCGTCGAACGGCAAGAACCAAGTCTCATTCCTTAAATCTTTGCTTTCGGACTTTCTTATCGAAAGCCCTAGAGATTCTGGCTTGATAAAATTGAATTTGCTGCTAGGCTTCTAGGTGCTTTTCATCTAACATCTCGAGTTCTTCGAGATGTTTTTGATATTGTTCATCGGTCATCATCCCTATTGCTAGAGCAATACACAGGGATACAGGGTTACCCTAGTAGGTGTTCGGACTGTAGTGTGATAGGCCCAGAGAGCGTTGCCAAGTTTGTCATCCTAATATCGTTTATTAGCTTTCACGAGTTTTAACAAAATCTTTATGATTGTCTTGTTAAAAGCTTCAGCCAATCCATATGAAGTGGGATTGTATGTCGTTGATGAAACATCTTTAATCCTGAACTTTCCGCAGAATTTGATGAAGGCGTTACTGACAAACTGAGGTTCGTTGTCATGCATGATTCATTTCGACACACCATATCGATGAATAATATGGTGTTTGATGAACGCGATAACATTGTTCGTCTTTACTTCTCTGAGCGGAATAGTTTTGGCCCACTTGGAGAAGTAATCAGTAATCATCAGGATGAAGCGGTTGCCTTTAACCGATGGTGGGAAGATAGGACCAACAATGTTCATTCTCCATGTCTTAAATCGTTGTCTAGCTCACAAAGTAATCGCCAGGAAGAAGCGATCGCCTTTAATCCGCCAAGAAATTTGCCTTCAGACAAAACCGTCGAAGTTCGGGAAAAATTGTTGCCTAGCTCACGAACTTGTGAAATTCGAATAAAGGGTTATAACCCATGAAATCACGCCCGGGTTGAAACAGACCGAATTGGTCAAAAAACAATAGGTTATAACCCATAAAATCGCAATATTTAAACTCTACCTAATAATTGCTTTCGGCCCCAAACGCACGAGATGGGTCAATAATCACATGTTATAGCTCGTGAAATCATCGGTTTTGAATTCGACAAAGATGTTTTTACATGGGGCTTTGAACAGACCAAAATGGTCAGAAATCATGTGGACATTAGCTCAAAATTGTCAGTTTCGACATTTTCGACACTCGGCTAAAACAGAAGAAAATGGTCAAAATTCACGGGTTACAGCTCATGAAGTCGTTTGTATTGAATTCGGCAAAGATTTCTGGTGCCAAGTCGAAATGGACCGAAACTGACAAAATGTGTCAAAAAAACATGGGTTATAGCTCATGAAATCGTGAAATATGTACTCTGCTTAATTGTTCGCATCAGGCCGAAAAGGGGTGGAAATGGACAAATTTTGTGGGTTATAGCTCACGAAATCGTGAAATTTGACTCTGCCGAGTCATTTTCCATCGGACGAAACCGTGGCAGTTGGGGAAAAACTGTTGCCAATAGCATACGAACTCGTTAAATTCGAACAATGGGTTATAACCCATGAAATCACTCCCGGAACAAAACGGACCAACGCGGTCAGAAAACCATGGGTTATAACCCATGAAATCGCGATATTTGAACTGCACCAAATTATTTGTTATCAGGCCCAAACGCACGAGATGGGTAATAATCACGTGTTTTAGCCCGTGAAATCATCGGTTTTGAATTCGGCAAAGATATTTTTAAACCGGGCGTCGAACATACAAAAATGGTCATAAATCATACGGACAATAGCTCATGAAATCGTCGGTTTTGACATTTTCGACACCCGGTCGAAACAGAAGAAAATGTTCAAAATTCATGAGTTACAACTCATGAAATCGTTGGTTTTAGATTCGACAAAGATTTCTGGTGCCGGGGCGAAACATACCGAAACAGACAAAATGTGTCAGAAAGCATAGGTTATATAGCTCACGAAATCGTTAAATATGCACTCCGTCGAGACATTAGCCGTCGGACAAGAATGTCGAAGTTGGGGAAAATCGTTGCCTAGAGCTCACGAACTTGTGAAATTCGAATAAAGGGTTATAACCCATGAAATCACGCCCGGGTTGAAGCAGACCGAAGCGGTCGGAAAACCAAAGGTTATAACCCATGAAATCGTGATATTTGGACTCCGCCTAATTATTTGTTGTTGGGCCCAAACACACTAGATGGGTCAAATAATAATGTGTTATACCTCGTGAAATCATCGGTTTTGAATTCGAAAAAGTTATTTCTACACGGGGCGTCGAACAAACCAAAATGGTCAGAAATCGTGTGGACAATAGCTCCAAATCGTCGGTTTCGACATTTCTGACACCAAGCCGAAACAGAAGAAAATGCTCCATATTCATGGGTTACAGCTCATGAAATCCTCGGTATTGAATTCGGCAAAGATTTCGGGCACCGAGTCAAAACGGACCAAAACTGACAAAATGTGTAAGAAACCATGGGTTATAGCTCACGAAATCACGAAATATGCACTCCGCCTAATTGTTTTCCGGGCCCAAACGCGATATTTGAACTCTCCCTAATTATTTGTTGCCGGGCCCAAACACACGAGGTAGGTAAATAATTACGTGTTATAGCTCGTGAAATCATCAATTTTGAATTCGGCAAAGATATTTTTACACGTGGCATCGAACAGACCAAATTGGTCAGAAATCATGCAGACAATAGCTCAAAATTGCCAGTTTCAACATTTTCGACACCCGGGTGAAACAGAAGAAAATGGTCAAAATTCATAGGTTACAGCTCATGAAATCGTTGGTATTGAATTCAGCAAAAATTTCTGGCGCCACGTCGAAACGGACCGAAAATGACAAAATGTAGTAGAAAACATGGGTTATAGCTCACGAAATCATGAAATAGGCACTCCGCCTAATCGTTTGCATCAGGCCGAAAAGTGGTGGAAATGGACAAATTTTGTGGGTTATAGCTCACGAAATCGTGAAATTTGACTCCGTCGAGTCATTTGTCGTCGGACGAAACCATGGAAGTTGGGGAAAAATCGTTGTCTATAGCACACAAACTCGTTAAATTCGAACAATGTGTTATAACCCAAGAAATCACTTCCGAAATGAAATGGACTGAAGCGGTTAGAAAACCATGGGTTATAACCCATGAAATCACGATATTTGAACTCCCCCTAATTATTTGCTATCGAGCCCAAATGCACGAGATCGGTAAATGATCACGTGTTATTGCTCGTGAAATCATCGGTTTTTAATTCGGCAAAGATATTTTTAAGCGAGGCATCGAACAGACCAAAATGGTCATAAATCGTACGGACAATAGCTCATGAAATCATCGGTTTCGATATTTTCAACACCCGGCCGAAACAGAAGAAAATATCAGAAACCATGGGTTATAGCCCAGGAAATCGCTAAATATGCACTCCGTCGAGACATTAACCGTCGGACAAAAATGTCGAAGTTGGGGAAAAATCGTTGCCTATAGCTCACGAACTTGTGAAATTCGAATAAAGGGTTATAACCCATGAAATCACGCCCGGGTTGAAGCAGACCGAAGCGGTCGGAAAACCAAAGGTTATAACCCATGAAATTGTGATATTTGGACTCCGCCTAATTATTTGTTGTCAGGCCCAAACACACTAGATGGGTCAATAATAATGTGTTATACCTCGTGAAATCATCGGTTTTGAATTCGAAAAAGTTATTTCTACACGGGGTGTCGAACAAACCAAAATGGTCAGAAATCGTGTGGACAATAGCTCCAAATCGTCGGTTTCAACATTTCTGACACCAAGCCGAAACAGAAGAAAATGCTCCATATTCATGGGTTACACCTCATGAAATCCTCGTTATTGAATTCGGCAAAGATTTCGGGCGCCGAGTCAAAACGGACCAAAACTGACAAAATGTGTCAGAAACCATGGGTTATAGCTCACGAAATCACGAAATATGCACTCCGTCTAATTGTTTGCGTTGGGCCGAAAAGGGGTGAAAATGAATAAATTTCGTGGGTTGTAGCTCACAAAATCATGAAATTTGACTCCGCTGAGTCATTTGCCGTCGGACGAAACCATGGAAGTTAAAGAAAAACTGTTGTTTATCGCACACAAACTCGTTAAATTCGAATAATGGGTTATAACCCATGAAATCGCTTCCAAAACGAAACGGACCGAAGCGGTCAGAAAACCATGGGTTAACCCATGAAATCGTGATATTTGAACTCTCCCTAATTATTTGTTGTTGGGCACAAACGCATGAGATAGGTAAATAATCACGTGTTATAGCTCGTGAAATCATCAATTTTGAATTCGGCAAAGATATTTTTACACGGGGCGTCGAACAGACCAAATTGGTCAGAAATCATGCAGACAATAGCTCAAAATTGCCAGTTTCGACATTTTCGACACCCAGGTGAAACAG
Source organism: Asparagus officinalis (assembly GCF_001876935.1). Taxonomy (NCBI): domain Eukaryota; kingdom Viridiplantae; phylum Streptophyta; class Magnoliopsida; order Asparagales; family Asparagaceae; genus Asparagus; species Asparagus officinalis. The sequence goes on along the minus strand of NW_017972935.1, from coordinate 91,965 downwards.
AAGAAAATGGTCAAAATTCATGGGTTACAGCTCATAAAATCGTTGGTATTGAATTCGGCAAAGATTTCTGGCGCCACGTCGAAACGGACCGAAACTGACAAAATGTGGTAGAAAACATGGGTTATAGCTCACGAAATCGTGAAATAGGCACTCCGCCTAATCGTTTGCATCAGGCCGAAAAGTGGTGGAAATGGACAAATTTCGTGGGTTATAGCTCACGAAATCATGAAATTTGACTCCGCCGAGTCATTTGTCGTCGGACGAAACCATGGAAGTTGGGGAAAAATCGTTGTCTATAGCACACAAACTTGTTAAATTCGAACAATGTGTTATAACCCATGAAATCACTTCCGGAACGAAATGGACTGAAGCGGTTAGAAAACCATAGGTTATAACCCATGAAATCACGATATTTGAACTCCCCCTAATTATTTGCTATCGAGCCCAAATGCACGAGATCGGTAAATGATCACGTGTTATTGCTCGTGAAATCATTGTTTTTAATTCGGCGAAGATATTTTTAATCGAGGCATCGAACAGACCAAAATGGTCATAAATCGTACGGACAATAGCTCATGAAATCGTCAGTTTTAACATTTTTGACACCCGGCCAAAACAGAAGAAAATATCAGAAACCATGGGTTATAGCCCACGAAATCGCTAAATATGCACTCTGTCGAGACATTAGCCGTCGGACAAAAATGTCGATGTTGAGGAAAAATCGTTGCCTATAGCTTACGAACTTGTGAAATTCGAATAAAAGGTTATAACCCATAAAATCACGCCCGGGTTGAAACAGACCGAAGCGGTCGGAAAACCATAGGTTATAACCCATGAAATCATGATATTTGGACTCCGCCTAATTATTTGATGCTAGCCCCAAACGCACTAGATGGGTCAATAATAATGTGTTATACCTCGTGAAATCATCGGTTTTGAATTCGGCAAAGTTATTTTTACACAGAGCATCGAATAGACCAAAATAGTAAAATATGCACTCCGCCTAATAGTTTGTACCGGGCCGAAAAGCGGTGGAAATAGACAAATTTTGTGAGTTATAGCTCACGAAATCGTGAAATTTGACTCCGCTGAGTCATTTGTCGTCAGATGAAACTGTCAAAGTTGGGGAAAATCGTTGCCTATAGCTCACGAACTCGTAAAATTCGAACAATGGGTTATAACCCATGAAATCACACATAGGACGAAACGGACCGAAGCGGTCGGAAAAACATGGGTTATAACCCATGAAATCTCTATATTAGAATCCCACCTAATTATTTTTTGTAGGCCCCAAACGCATGAGATGGGTCAATAATCACATGTTATAGCTCATGAAATCATCGGTTTTGAATTCTTCAAAGATGTTTTTACACGAGACGTCGAACAGACCAAAATGGTAAGAAATTGTACAGACAATAGCTCATAAAATCGTCGTTTTTGACATTTTCAACACCCGGTCGAAACAGAAGAAAATAGTCAAAATTCACGGGTTATAGCTCATGAAATCATGGTTTTTAATTCAGTAAAGATTTCTGACGCCAGGTGTAAACAGACCGAAACTGATAAAATGTGTCAGAAACCATAGGTTATAACTAACGAAATCGCAAAATATGCACTCTGCCTAATTGTTTGCATGAGGCCGAAAAGGGGTGTAAATGGACAAATTTTATGGGTTATAGCTCACAAAATCATGAAATTTGACTCCGCCGAGTTATTTGTCGTCGGACAAAACTATCGAAGTTGGGGAAAATCGTTGTTTATAGCTCACAAGCTCGTGAAATTCGAACAATGGGTTATAACCCATGAAATCGCTCCCTCTGTTGAAACGGACCAAAGCGATCGGAAAACCATGGGTTATAACCCATGAAATCGCGATATTTTAAATCCACCTAATTATTTGCTGTCGGGCCCAAAAGCACAAGATGGGTAAAAAATCACGTGTTATAGCTTGTGAAATCATCAGTTTTGAATTCAACAAAGATATTTTTAAACGGGGCGTCGACCAGACCAAAATGGTCAGAAATCATATAGACAACAGCTCATGAAATCATCGGTTTCCACATTTCCGGCATCCGGTCAAAATGGAAGAAAATGGTCAAAATTTACGAGTTACAACACATGAAATCGTCGGTTTTGGATTCGGCAAAGATTTTTGGCGCTGGATCGAAACAGACTGAAACTGACAAAATGTGTTAGAAAGCATGGGTTATAGCTCACGAAATCGCGAAATATGCACTCCGCCTAATTGTTTGCATCGGGCACAAAAAGGGTGTAAATGGACAAATTTCGTGGGTTATATCTCACTAAATCATGAAATTTTACTCCACCGAGTCATTTGCCATCAAAGGAAACCGTCGTACCTAGGGAAAAATCATTTCCTATAGCTCACGAATAATTAAAATTTGAACAATGGGTTATAACCCATGAAATCACTCCTGAACGAAACGGACTGAAGCGGTCGGAAAACCATGGGTTATAACCTATGAAATCGCAATATTTGAACTCCGCCTAATTATTTTCCGTCATGCCCAAATACACTAGAAGGGTCAATAATCATGTGTTATAGCTCAAGAAATAATTGGTTTTGAATTTGGCAAAGATATTTTTACATGGGGCGTCAAATAGACCAAAATGGTCAGTAATCGTACGGACAATAGCTCATGAAATCGTTGTTTTCAACATTTCCGACACCCAGCCTAAACAAAAGAAAATTGTAAAAATCCACGAGTTACAGCTCATGAAATCATCGATTTTGGATTTGGTAAAGACTTCTGGCGCTGGGTCAAAACGAACCGAAACTAACAAAATGTGTCAGAAACCATGGGCTATAGCTCACAAAATCGTGAAATATGCATCCCCCCTAATTATTTGCATTGGGCTGAAAAAGGGTGTAAATGGACAAATTTTGTGGGTTATATCTCACGAAATTGTGAAAATTTTACTCCGCCGAGTCATTTGCCATTGGATGAAACTATTGAAGTTGGGGAAAAATTGTTACCTATAACTCATGAACTTGTGAAACTTGAACAACGGATTATAACCCATAAAATTCCTCCCTGGTCGAAACATACAACAGCGATAAAAAAATCATGATTTATAATCCATGAAATCGCGATATTTGAACTCCATCTAATTATTTGCTTTCGGGACCAAATGCATGAGATGGGTCAATAATCACGTGTTATAGCTCGTGAAATCATTGGTTTAGAATTCGGCAAAGATATTATGACATGGGGTGTCGAATAGACCAAAATGGTCAGAAATCGTACGGAAAACAGCTCATGAAATCGTCGGTTTTGACATTTCAGACACATGGCTAAAATAGAAGAAAATGGTCAAAATTCATGGGTTACATGTCATGAAATCATCGGTATTGAATTCGGTAATGATTTCTGGCACCAGGTCGAAATGGACCGAAACTGAAAAAATTTGCCAGAGACTATGAGTTATTGCTCACGAAATCACGAAATATTCACTCCGCCTAATTGTTTGCACCGGGCTTAAAAGGGGTGTAAATGGACAAACTTTGTGGGTTATAGCTCACGAAATCGTGAAATTTTACTCCATCAAGACTGTTTCCGTCGAAAGTTGCTTTCATAGTTGAATCCATTAAAACTTCAGTTGCTTATAATGAATTACAATGAAAAAATGAGAAAATTACAATTTTCTAGAAAATAACACAAAAATCATTTATCGATTTCTGCTTTTGTAGGACTTTGCCTGTGCTGGGAGTGCGTTGGCTCGTGGACCACCGATTCACAGATTCTGATCGAATTGTGTAGACTTTGGGTATTCTTCCTTCATTTAGAAGGAAGAATAAAATCAGTAAATATCTTATCAATGTAAGATGAACACTCTTCTCAAGATAAAGTCAAAGCTCAAATCTTAATGAATCACCAAAAAGGCTCAAGTTTTTTTTTTGTTCTATCTGCTCTCCTTCCTCGTATATCTGTCAATAACGGTCCTAGGGGTATTTATAGCCCTTAGGAACAATAACTAAAGTCAGAAAGTTAAAAAAGTTGAGTCGAAGAATTCCTGTTTCCGAGACAGTTGTAATTGTCTCGGAAGCATGGCCAATTTCCTATTATCGAGACAGTTACAACTATCTCGGAGGCTTCTTTCATTTCAACCCCTTTAGTAACTATCTTTCCCACGTTTAAATGTCACTATTTTGGCAGTTGTTGGCATGATTTTCGTTTGTAACCACTCCTCCACGTTCAAACACGATCTTTGGCAGTTATGGAGCCACGTGACACGTACAGATCTTGAGAAAATCATTATTCGTGTCTCCTTAGTTTCCGAGACAGTTGTAAGTGTCTCATAAAAGTTTTGGCTCTTCTCATGTTTCCGAGACAGTTGCAAGTGTCTCGGAAATGTTGGACTCCCTTCATGCTTCCGAGACAGTTGTAATTGTCTCGGAAGCTTGTCATTTCTTTCATTGTTTCCGAGACAGTTGTAAGTGTCTCGGAAACTATGAGTTCCCTTTATGCTTCCAATGCTTGTCTTACACTTTGAAACTCACGTGATGTGCTTCTTGATGCACCATTTGGTTAATCTTTAACTCTGTATGATCCGCTATAACTGAGGTGATGATGTTTACCGCCGTCTCCCTGTCTTGAATCATGTACGATAATCTATTGGTAATTTTTTTTGACGCCTACAGATACCCCCTACAAAATATTTTAGGCTCAATCTTTTATAGAGGAGCCTGGAATGTAGGATCTGAAATAGATACACTAGAACACTAGAGAGGGGGGTGCATAGTGTTCTTTTAAAATTTATGCAAAGTAGATTATAAATTGCAAAGAAAAATGGCAATCTCAGAAATTCACAAACACAAACACAAAGTTTTATACTAGTTCTACCAATCCGGTGTACATCCAGTCCCCAAGCAAATCTCGCTTGAGAGTTTCCACTATGATTTTGAATAAACTTATAAAATCAAAAGCAAACCTGACCAATTTGCAAGTCCCTGTAAATTACAACACCAATTGACAAACACCTTGCCAATTTACACACCAATCTCTAAACCAAGAGATTAACACCTCTCACAACTTGAGAGAACTTTTGAAGCAACAATTTCAATTCCTATAAGCCTTGATTTGTAGTGTAGTGTAGTAGTGGCTTAGGAATGATTCTAACTTCTGTAAATTGCCTAAACAATAAGTATTTGAATGATGTTCAAAGGCAATTTCAGAAACTTTTTTTTTCTCAAAATCTGAATATTTTTTACTTGAAAAAATGCACAAAGATCAAAGCTTATGGGTATATAAGTCTCTGCATTTTTTCTGAACAAATAACCTATTTATAGCCCTTGAAAAGACAATTTTTTTGAACTTTAAAAACGTTTAAAAACGGCTATAAATAGTCATAAATTCAAACTTTAAATTCTGAAAAAACTGTATCTGTAGTCGACTACAAGACAGATTAGTCGACTACACTGAGTTTAAACAGACTCTGGAATTTAGAAAATTTCTTAGTAGTCGACTATAAAGTTCATTAGTCGACTATACTGTAATTTGACAGAAACTTGAAAAATAAATTTTGCCTTCAGTAGTCGACTATAATGTCAATTAGTCGACTATACTGTAAAATAACAGAAACTTATATTTCTGTCTTAAACTCGAGTAGTCGACTATTATCCAAATTAGTCGACTATACTGTAAATTGACAGAATCTTATATTTAAGTCATATACATGAGTAGTCGACTACTATTCTGATTAGTCGACTACTAAGAGTTAGAAAATGATATGAATTAAATGTTTTGACACTTAATTATTAACTATAACTCTAATGGTTAACATAGGGGATTTCTATAGTTAACCAACACACTAAGCTTGTGTTAGTGTGTTCTAATATTTATGTGTGTGTGTGTGTAAGTGATCAAGGCTTGTACAATAATTCTAAGTAAAGAAGATGTAAAATACATTATCTCATATGTTCTTAATCTTCTTCACTTCATAATGCCTTGAATCTCAACTTGCATTTGTTCATATTTTGATATTAAAAGCTGCATATAAGAGTTAGTGCATTTGTATAACACACATTGTATAAATTGTTATCATCAAAATAATATCATGGAGATATGATAATCAACATTCTCCCCCTTTTTGATGATAACAAATAATTTATGTAAAAATATGTATTTTATAACAAAGTTTAAACATTATGAAATAACCATACTTACTCCCCCTGCATATATGCAAATTAGAGTCTATAACAATACATAAATCTAATATAGATAACCATTTCTCCCCCTTTGTTATCAACAAAAAGAGATAAACATTTATGCTAAATATGATATTATTTCTTCAACAAGAGCTAATACTTCAAACAAATCATCCATATTATGGACATAGTCCATAACTTCACCATATCCAAAGAGGTAGGCAAAGACTTACCATAAAGACCAAAAGTTCCACAATGTTCATCACCATGATCTGTTTAAAATATATAACACATATATTAACTATCCAAACAACATCATAGTAATGTAAACACACAATCAACATACTTGACATTGTAGCAACATAACATATTACATATGTCTTAATAACAACTCACAACTACATAGTTTTTGATACTTAAACATAGATAACTAACAAAAGAACATAATTGTTTTGAGACTCAACATTAAAACATCCAAATCTAATATGATGCATGCATAAACTTCTAAGGTGCTGGAGGAGGTTGTTGTCCTTGAAAGTATGCACTAAGCTTTGTGTCCAAGTCATCAAACTTCTTGATTAGCTCTTCTTGATTACCAATGATATAGGAATACTAAGAATATAGAGCTCTCTGACCAGTTTCAAGTTCAAGAATACGTGCAGACAGTGTATTGTATTGCACATCTGAAAAACATGAAGGTTCTGAAGGAAATGATGGTGGTGGTTGACTAGAAGAAGTTCCTACTTGAGTTGAAGATTGTGGAATATCTTGTGGAATTTCTTCTTAATGAGGATGAGGTTCATCTTGAGGATTTTGTTCTTGAATTTTAAAATTTGTTAACTTCATTCTAGTTAGGGCATTGGAATCAAAGAACTCAATGGAACGTACAACAGAATTTTCAGATTTAAGATCCACATGAAATTTGTCAAAGATTTTTGTTAAAAAGGCACCATAAGGAAGAAATCCTCTTGGTATTGTCAGAAGATTGTCAAAGTAAACTTCAGCCCAATTAACTTGAATATTTCCCATTATAGCATATAGAGCTTTTGCTAAGTCTAGGGAAATAAAATGAAAACTCTTAGTTTTTGGAAACAAGTTATACGCTAAGAATCGTGCAATGAACCTAGGAATTGGACAAAGTTTGTTTGAATTATTTAAAGGTTTACTATAACCAAGAAGAAATATATGATTAGATAAAAGATCTGAATCATTCATCCTAATTGACCTAAGAGAAACTCCTTGAAAAGGAATATTAAAATTTTTTCCAATTGACTTTGTAGTCAATTCAATTTCTATTCTTTTAGCAAGAGTTTTAAGTTTTTCAGAACCACCAATAATTCCAACACGTTCTATATTAGTATAGAACAATTGAACAAGAAAAGGATATGTAGGTTTTCTATTTTCAGCAGAGAATAATTCAAGCAATCCCACATTTTCAAAATATGATCCAAAGTTCTAAGGAATAAAATCATCAAATTTCACAAATCGTCCTGGAAGAACTTCAAAAGAGGATATTTTGTTAAATTCTTCAAGTAATTAAATCAGGACTTTTTAAGTATATGATGATTTCATTGTCAACATTAGTATGAATTTGCTTAGCTTTCTTAGCTCTAGACATGATGAAACAGAAAAATAACTGAAAATACGAGGATCAAGTTGAGAAATTTACCACAGATTGTTGAAACCCTAGATTAGTCGACTATTAAGTGATGTAGTCGACTACAGAACCTGACAGAATTCAGAAAATGATGAACTTGATGAAAATTTTGAGAAGAATTGAGAAGAAATATGATGCCCTAACTTGGAATCAGTGGGTTCTGAAGAGAGGAAGAAGAAGAAATGGTTTTAGGATGGGTTAGTGGGTAGTTTTTAGGTTTTTATCTTTTATTTTTTTTAAAAGAATTGCATTGTATGGTCCAGATTGAATTGTAAAATAAATGAAAGGTGAAGATTTTATCTTAGATATGTGGCTAGGATTGATAGAGTTAAAAATCTATGGTTGAGATGCACACTACTTAAATGAAATGGGTATTGGGTTTTGGGTTTTGATTTAAAAAACATCCAATAAGCTTTAAAACTGTAAAACTATGAATTCAGTATTAGTAGTCGACTAGTAAGAAAAGTAATCGACTACACTATAATAGACAGAAAATTGATTTTCAGATTTTAACTCAGAGTAGTCGACTATAGGTGAAATTAGTCGGCTACACTGTAATCGATAGAAAACCTTATATGCAATGCTTGTGCATGTAGTCGACTATAGGTCAAATTAGTTGACTATTAAGGGTATGTATGCATATGTATTTGTTTTTTAAAATTTTAATTTAAATCATCAATTGAACATATACCTAATTCCCTTCTTAATTTAACATAAATTTCTCCTTTTAAGGGTTTTGTTAATATATCTGCTATTTGTTTATCAGTAGGTATAAATTCTAATGAAATATCACCTTTAAGCACATGATCACATAAGAAATGATGTCTAATATCAATATGTTTTGTAAGTGAATGTTGAATAGGATTTTTAGATAAATTAATTGCACTAGAATTATCACACATTATGGATGATATTGGACAATTTATGCCATAATCAGATAATGTTTATTTTATCCATAAAATTTGAGCACATGCAAGACTTGTAGCAATATATTCAGCTTCAGTCGTTGATAATAATACTGAATTTTGCTTCTTACTAAACCAAGATACAAGTGAATGTCCTAAGAAATGACATGTTTCACTTGTACTTTTTCTATCGGATTTACATCCGGCAAAATCAGCATCACTATATAAAATTAAATCAAATGTGCTATGTTTTGGATAAAACAATCCATAATTTGTAGTATATTTAAGATATCTAAACATTCTTTTCACTGCTTTAAGATGTGATTCTTTATGATTAGATTGAAATCTAGCACATAAACATACACTAAACATAATATCAGGTCTACTTGCATTAATGTAAAGAAGTGATCCAATCATACCTCGATAAAGCTTTTGATCAACATTCTTACATTTTTATCTTTGTCAAGTGATGTAGTAGTACTCATTGGTGTTGGTTTGCTTGTTGTATTTTCCATTCCAAAGCGTTTGAGTAAATCTTTTGCATACTTGTTTTGATTGATGAATATTCCTTCTTTCAATTGTTTAATTTGAAGTCCAAGAAAGAAATTCAGTTCACCCATGTGACTCATTTCAAATTCATCCTGCATAGTCCTAGCAAACTCTTGACAAAGATTATTGTTAGTAGAACCAAAAATAATATCATCTACATATATTTGGATTAGTAAAATATCTTTATTTATTTTCTTAATAAATAATGTTGAATCAACTTTTCTAATTTTAAAACCTGAAGTTAAAAGAAACTTCTTTAATCTATCATATCAAGCGCGAGGTGCTTGTTTAAGACCATATAAAGCTTTCTTAAGTTTAAAAATATGATTTGAAAAACTTTCATGTTCAAAACTTGGAGGTTGTTCTACAAAAACTTCTTCTTTTATAAAACCATTTAGAAATGCACTTTTTACATCCATTTAAAATAATTTAAAATTCATAAAGCATGCAAATGCAAGTAAAATTCTAATTGATTCTAAACGATCAACAGGTACATAAGTTTCATCATAATCAATTCTTTCTTCTTGATTATAACCTTGAGCAACTAATCTAGCTTTGTTTCTAACAACTTGATCAGATTCATCTAATTTGTTTCTAAAAATTCATTTTGTTCCAATAATAGATTTATTTTGAGGTCTTGGTATAAGATCCCAAACACTATTTCTAGTAAATTGATTTAGTTCATCTTGCATTGAAATTATCAAAAAATCATCAAGTAAGGCTTCTTTTATATTTTTAGGTTCAATAGTTGAAATAAAAGCATTATGAGCAATCAAATTAAAATGAGATCTAGTAGTTACTTTATCAGAAATATTTCCAATGACTAAATCATGTGGATGATTTTTAACTTCTACAAAATCTTTAGGTAAATCATTTTGTAAATTATCATCTTTTGTAATATCTAACATTGGAGTATCATGAATAGTATCAATTATATCATCATCATTATTTAATATAATAGGTGATTTTGAAAAAATTTCATCAAAAGAAACATGTAAAGATTCTTCAATAACTAGTGTTCTTTTGTTATTTATTCTATATGCTTTACTATGATTAGAATATCCAACAAAAATTCCTTCATCAGATTTAGAATCAAATTTATCTAAGTTATCCTTTGTGTTTAAGATAAAACATTTACAACCAAAAACTTTAAAGTAAGATACTTTAGGAATTTTGTTATAAAATAATTCATAAGAGGTTTTCTTTAAAATAGGTCTTAATAAAACTCTGTTTAATACATAACAAGCTATTGATACAGCTTCTGCCCAAAAATATTTTGGTAAATTACTATCACACAACATGGATCTAGCACATTCTTTTAAAGTTCTATTTTTTCTTTCTACAACTCCATTTTGTGGAGCAGCACGAGGAAAAGAAAAAGTATGTGATATACCATGTTTTTCACAAAAATTTGCAAATAATTCATTTTCAAATTCACCTCCATGATCACCACGTATAGAGATAATAGAAGTAGATTTTTGATTTTGAATTCTTTTGCAAAAAATAGAAAACTTATTAAAAGCATCATTTTTATGTTTAAGAAAAATTACCCATGTGAATCTAGAATAATCATCAACAAGAACAAATGCATATCTACTTCTATTATGAATTAATTCTAATGGTCTACTTGTAGAAATTATATTTTTAGATTTGAAAGAAGATTTGTACATTTTTCCTTGTTGACATGCATCACAAAAATTGTTTTTAAAAGACATCTTAGGTAAACCATTTACTGAATTATTTTTAGAAATCTTAGAAATGTGTTTAAAGTTAACATGTCCAAAATGTTTATGCCATAAAATAGAATCATTAGATGATACAACAAGACAATGTTCATTTGAAATATTTTTCATAGATAAAACATATATGTTATTCTTTCTATGGCCTTTAAAAATAATAGTTATTAAGTCAATATCATAAATGAAGCAAGATTCTTTTTCAAAAATAATTTTAAAACCTTTATCACAAAGTTGACTAATACTAAGTAAATTATGTTTAAGACCATCAACTAATAGAACATTATCAATAATAGGTTTGTTTGGATTATCGACAGATCCAATACCGATGACTTTTCCTTTGTTGTTATCTCCAAAAGTAACGGTACCATTATCCTTGTTTTGAAAAGATGACAACAATTATATGTTTCCAGTCATATGTTTGGAGAAACCACTATCCAAAATCCACCTATCTTTCTTGGGTACCTGAAATAATTTTGTGGGTTATAGCTTAAAAAATCATGATATTTGACTCCATCGAGTCATTTGTCGTCAAACGAATCCATTAAAGTTGAGGAAAATCGTTGCCTACAGCTTATGAACTCGTTAAATTTGAACAATGGGTTATAAACCATAAAAGAACTCTCGGGTCGAAATGGACCAAAGCGATCGAAGAACCAAGGTTTATAACCCATGAAATCAAGATATTTAAACTCCGCAGAATTACTTTCTGCCGGACCCCAACGCACGGGAAGGGTTTCAATAATCATGTGTTATAGCTCATGAAATTATTTGCTTTGAATTCAGCAAAGATATTTTGACACGAGGCGTCGAATAGACTAAAATGGACAGAAATTGAATGGAATATAGCTCATGAAATCGTCAGTTTTGACATTTCGGACACATGGTCGAAATAGAAGAAAATGGTCAAAATTCATGAGTTACAGCTCATGAAATCGTCGGTTTTAAATTCGGCAAAGATGTCTACCACCGGGTCGAAACGGACTAAAACTGACAAAATAGGTCACAAAACTATGAAATATGCACACCGCCAAATTGTTTTCACCAGGTCGAAAAGGGGCGTAAATGGACAAATTTCCTAGGTAGCTCACGGAATCGTGAAATTTGACTCTACCGAGTCATTTGTCATCGGACGAAACCATCAACATCGTGCAAAAATCGTTGCTTATTGATCATGAAATCGTGCAATTCAAACAACGGGTTATAACCCATGAAATCGTGCCTGGGTCGAAACAGACTGAAACGGTCAGAAAACCATGGGTTATAACCCATGAAATCATGATATTTGAACTCCGCCTAACTATTCGCCGTCGGGCCCAAACACACGAGAAGGGTCAATAATCACGTGTTATAGCTCAAGAAATCATCCGTTTTGAATTCGGCAAAGGTATTTTGATACGGGATGTCGAACTAACCAAAATGGTCAAAAATCGAACAGACAATAGCTCATGAAATCATCGTTTTTGACATTTTCAACAACCGACTAAAACAAAAGAAAATTGTCAAAATTCATTTGTTACAGCTCATGAAATTGTCCGTTTTGAATTCTGCAAATATTTCTGGCGCAGGGTCAAAACGGACCGAATCTGACAAATTGAGTGAAAAGTCATGGATTATAGCTTACGAAATCACGAAATATGCACTCCGCTTAATTGCCTGCACCAGGCCGAAAAGGGGCGTAAATGGATAAATTTCGCGGGTTATAGCTCAAAAAATCATGAAATTTGACTCCACCGAGTCATTTGCCATCGGACGAAACCATCAAAGATGGTCAAAAATCGTTGCCTATAGCTCTTGAACTCATGAAATTCGAACAATGGGTTATAACCCATGAAATCGTGTCCGGGTTAAAACGGACCGAAGCAACCAAAAAACCATGGTTTAGAACCCATGAAATCGCTATATTTGAACTTCGCCTATATACTTGCTTTCGAACGCAAACATACGAGAAGGGTTTCAATAATCACGTATTATAGCTCATGAAATCATATGTTTTGAATTCGATAGAGATATTTTGACACGGGGCGTCGAATACACGAAAATGGTCAGAAATCGTACGTACAATATCTCATGAAATAGTCGGTTTTGACATATCCAAAACCCGACCGAAACAAAAGAATATGGTCAAAATTCACAGGTTACAGTAAATGAAATTGTCGGTTTTGATTTTGAAATAGATTTCTTACACCGGGTTGAAACGAACCGAAACTAACAAAATGTGTGAAAAATCGTGGGTTACGGCTCACGAAATCGTGAAAAATGTACTCCACCTAATTATCTGCACCGGTTCAAAAAGGGGCGTAAATGGACAAAGTTCATGGGTTATAGCTCACGAAAATCATGATAAAAAAATTGTCGCCTATAGCTCATGAACTCATGAAATTCGAACAATGGGTTATAAACCATGAAATCGTGATCGGTCGAATCGAATTGAAGCTATGGAAAAACGATGGGTTATAACCAATGAAATCGCGATATTTGAACTTTGCGTAATTATTTGTCGCCGGGCCCAAACGCACGAGAAGGGTCAGCAATCACGTGTTATAGCTCATGAAAACATCGGGTTTGAATTCGGCAAAGATTTTTTGACACGGGGCGTCGAATATACTAAAATGGTCAGAAATCCTAAGGACAATAACTCATGAAATTGTCAGTTTTGACATTTCTGACACCCTACCCAAACAAAAGAAAATGGTCAAAATTCACGGATTACAGCTCATGAAATCGTCGGGTTTGAATTCGGCAAAGATTTCTGGCGCCGGGTCAAAACGGGCAAAAGCTGACAAAATGAGTGAAAATTCAGGGGTTAAGCTCACAAAATAGCAAAATATGCACTCCGCTTAATTGTCTGCCCTGGGTCGAAAAGGAGCATAAATGGACAAATTTTGTAGGTTACAGCTCATAAAATCATGAAATTTGACTCCGCTAAGTCATTTACCTTCAAACGAAACCATCAAAATTGGGCAAAAATCGTTTCCTATAGCTCATGAACTCGTAAAATTAGAACAAGGGGTTATAAACCATGAAATCACGTACGGGTCGAAACGGACCGAAGCAATCGAAAAACCATGGGTTATAACAAATGAAATTGTGGTATTTGAACTCTGCCTAATTATTTGCCGCCGAGCCCAAACGCACGAGAAGGGTGAGCAATCACATGTTATAGCTCATAAAATCATTGGTTTTAAATTCAGCAAAGATATTTTTATTCGGGGCGTCGAACTGATCAAAATGGTCAGAAATCATACGAACTATAGCTCAAGAAATCATCGGTTTTGACATTTCTGACATCCGGCCAAAATAGAGGAAAATGGTCAAAATTAATTGGTTACAGCTCATGAAATTGTCCGTTTTGAATTCGACAAATATTTCTAGCGCCGGGTCAAAACAATCCGAAACTGACAAAGTGAATGAAAAATCATGGGTTATAGCTTCTGAATTCGCGAAATATGCACTCTGCTTAATTGTCTGCACCGGGCCGAAAAGGGGCGTAAATGGACTAATTTTGTTGGTTATAGCTTAAAAAATTGTGAAATTTGAAAAATGGGTTATAAACCATAAATTCGTGCCCGGGTCGAAACGGACCAAAGCGTTAAAAAAACACAGGTTATAACCCAAGAAATCGCGATATTTGAACTCAGCCTAATTATTTGCTGTAGGTCCCAAACGCATGAGAAGGGTTTTAATAATCACGTGTTAGCTCATGAAATCAACTGTTTTGAATTCGACAAATATATTCTGACACGGGGCGTTGAATAGACCAAAATGGTCAGAAATTGTACGGATAATAGCTCATGAAATCGTCGGTTTTGATATTTCCAACATCCAACCGAAACAGAAGAAAATGGTCAAAATTCATGAGTTACAGCTCATGAAATCGTCGGTTTTAAATTCGGTAAAGATTTCTGGCACCGGGTCGAAACGGACCGAAACTGACAAAATGGGTCAAATATCATGGGTTACAGCTCATGAAATTGCCCGTTTTAAATTCGGCAAATATTTTTGGCATCGGGTCAAAATTGTCCGAAACTGACAAATTGAGTAAAAAATCATGGGTTATAGCTAACGAAATCGCGAAATATATACTACACTTAATTGTTTGTACCGGACCGAAAGGGGCGTAAATGGACAAATTTCGTGGGTTATAGGTCAAAAAATCATGATATTTGACTCCACCGAGTCATTTGTCATCAGACGAAACCATTAAAGTTAGGGAAAAGTCGTTGCCTATAGCTTATGAACTCGTGAAATTTGAACAATGGGTTATAAACCATAAAAGCTTGCCTGGGTCGAAAAGGACCGAAGTGGTTGAAGAAACATGGTTTATAACCCATGAAATCACGATATTTGAACTCCGCATAATTATTTTTTGTCGGACCCTAACGCACGGGAAGGGTTTCAATAATCATGTGTTATAGCTCATGAAATCATCTGTTTTGAATTCAGCAAAGATATTTTGACACGAGGCATCTAACAGACCAAAATGGTTAGAAATTGTATGAAATATAGCTCATGAAATCGTCAGTTTTGACATTTTCGACACCCGGCCGAAATAGAAGAAAATGGTCAAAATTCATGAGTTACAGCTCATGAAATCGTCAGTTTAAAATTCGAAAAAAAATTCTGGCACCCGGTCGAAACGGACCGAAACTGACAAAATAGGTCACGAAATTGTGAAATATGCACACCGCCTAATTGTCTTCACCAGGCCGAAAAGGGGTGTAAATGGACAAATTTCGTGGGTAGCTCACGGAATCGTGAAATTTGACTCTACCGAGTCATTTGTCGTCGGACGAAACCGTCAACGTTACGCAAAAACCGTTGCCTATTGATCATGAAATCGTGAAATTCGAACAATGGGTAATAACCCATGAAACCGTGCCTGGGTCGAAACAGACCGAAATGGTTAGAAAACCATGGGTTATAACCCATGAAATCACGATAATTGAACTCCGCCTAATTATTCGCCGTCAGGCCCAAAAGCACGAGAAGGGTCAATAATCACGTGTTATAGCTCAAGAAATCATCGGTATTGAATTCGGCAAAAATATTTTGATACGGGACGTCGAACTAACCAAAATGGTCAAAAGACGTATGGATAATAGCTCATGAAATCATCGGTTTTAACATTTCTGACACCCGGCTGAAACAGAAGAAAATGATCAAAATTCATTTGTTACAGCTCGTGAAATTGTCCGTTTTGAATTCTACAAATATTTCTGGCGTAGGGTCAAAACGGACCGAATCTGACAAATTGAGTGAAAAATCATGGGTCATAGCTCACAAAATCACGAAATATGCACTCCTCTTAATTGTCTGCACTGTTTTCGTCAAAAGTTGGTCTCGTTGTGGAATTCATTATATCTTCGGTCGATTACAACAAATTCAAAAGAAATAGCCTTTTTATAAGACTTCTTTTACACAACAAAAGGAAAATTACAACTTTTTAGAAACAAACGCAGGATCGTTGTTTGGATCGCTGCTTGCGTGGAATCTTTGCCTGTGCCGGGAGCGCTTTGACTCGTGGACCACCAAATCACAGATTCTGATTGAACCGTGAGGGGTTTAATGATTCTTCCTTCGTTTATCGAAGTAAGAATTTGAAGCAAATATCTTATCGATGTAAGATGTTCACTCTTCTAAAGATCAAGTCAGAGCTTAGATCTCTAGGAATCGCCAGAAGCTTTTTAAGGATGTTTGTGAAGAAGGAAGACTCTCTCTCTTGCTCTAATTCACCAAAAACTCAAGGCCCTCTGCTCTAATCTGCCCTCCCCTTTATTTCGTGTCTAGGGAGGTATTTATAGGGGTAGGAGTGCACAACAGTTGAAACGGAAGCGAAATAAACGACCAGACAATCCATCTTGTTGCCACGGCAGTGTACACTGCCGCGCACCTCCGATGCAGTTTGCGACCTCTCGGGTATTTTGGCTCTAACTTCCTCGTCCGATGTCGGAATGAGGTGATCCAAGATGCGTTAGAAAGCTATCGAAGAGATCTACAACTTCCTATTGGCGCTTCACTATGTTTATTTGCGCAACACCTTATACTGTCGTGCTGTTGCCACGGCAGTGTACACTGCCGCGCACCTCCGATGCAGTTTGCGACCTCTCGGGTATTTTGGCTCTAACTTCCTCGTCCGATGTCGGAATGAGGTGATCCAAGATGCGTTGGAAAGCTATCGAAGAGATCTACAAATTCCCATAGGAATATCACTCTTTTGTGTGCACAACATCTTACACTACCGCGCAAATGTGCGTCAGTGTTTCTTGTCGTGGGTGTTCATATTGTTCTTTTATGTTGTCTCGCTTCCTTTGAATGATCCCCTTTGATTAAGAGAATAACGTTTATCGCCTCTTCTTTGTCTTTAGTAGTATTTGGATGTCTGTAAGCATTTTTTTGACGCCTACAGATACCCCCTCCAAAGTATCTCAGACTCATCATTTCTTTAGAGAAGAGTCTGGGACACTTTGGATATGATAAGCTTTCCTTGCAATCTCTCCAGTGCTTTGTTGAGGAAATTGCGTAGAATGGTCTGTGAATGTCTTCAATCTTTGACTTCTTCATCTTTTAGCCTATTCAGTGCTTTGTAGAATAGCTAAGATTCCTCCGGTGCTGTGTTTATCGCGTGGCCGTTGTCGAAATCTTGAATTAGAACTGCCGTCGAAGAATGGAGAAATAGTTTATACTCGTATACTATATTGGAGTATTCGTGAAATAGTTTAACCTCATATATCCATTAGGAGGTAATCAGGTTATTCTTAAGAATATTCTGAGTAATATTCTCCAGAAACTTCCTGTTGAGAGTAGGGAAACAGTTTAGACTCGTGTATCTATTGGAGTAACATGGTCTCTTTTTTTGGTGGTAGAGATGAACCTAATGATGGAGAGGAAGAATTTTATATTCTATCTCCTGGTCTCTTTTTTGTTGGTAGAGATAAACCCAAAAATCAGAGAGGAAGAATTTCATATTCTATCTCCTGGTCTTTTGTTTGTTGGTAGAGATAAACCCGGAATTGGAGAGGAAGAATTTTATATTCTATCTCCTGGTCTCTTGTTTGTTGGTAGAGATAAACCCAGAATTGAAGAGGAAGAATTTTATATTCTATCTCCTGGTCTCTTGTTTGTTGGTAGAGATAAACCCGGAATTAGAGAGGAAGAATTTTATATTATATCTCCTGGTGCAAAAGAAACTCAAAGTGGGATCTTCACTTAGAGAATCTGGATTGGTTTGAATAATCCTAACTGTCATAAGGTTTGATTATTCAATTCAAAGCTGGACCTATCGTTCGAAAAATGAATCGAAAGGAGATTTTGGCTGTGGTCCTAACTGTAGTAAGGTTTGACCAAGTGGGAGTTTTGAGATGATCCTAACTGTAGGAAGGTTTGATCACTCGATTTATGGGCCTCTCGTTCATTGAAGGAATCGAGAGGGGATTTTGGCTTACTGTTTAAAGGTTTGACCAAGATGGGAATTTGAGACGATCCTAACTGTTTAAAGGTTTGATCGTTCAATTTGTGGACCTCTCGTTCATGGAACGAATCGAGAGGGGATTTTGGCTTTGGTCCTAACTGTTTAAAGGTTTGACCAAGATGGGAATTTGAGACGATCCTAACTGTTTAAAGGTTTGATCGTTTAATTTGTGGACCTCTCGTTCATGGAACGAATCGAGAGGGGATTTTGGCTTTGGTCCTAACTGTTTAAAGGTTTGACCAAGATGGGAATTTGATACGATCCTAACTGTTTAAAGGTTTGATCGTTCAATTTGTGGACCTCTCGTTCATGGAACGAATCGAGAGGGGATTTTGGCTTTGGTCCTAACTATTTAAAGGTTTGACCAAATGAGAATTTGAGACGATCCTAACTGTTTAAAGGTTTGATCGTTCAATTTGTGGACCTCTCGTTCATGGAAGGAATCGAGAGGGGATTTTGGCTTTGGTCCTAACTGTTTAAAGGTTTGGCCAAATGGGGGTTTGAGACGATCCTAACTGTTTAAAGGTTTGATCGTTCAATTTATGAACCTCTCGTTCATTGAAGGAATCGAGAGGGGATTTTGGCTTTGGTCCTAACTGTTTAAAGGTTTGACCAAATAAGGGTTTGAGACGATCCTAACTGTTTAAAGGTTTGATCGTTCAATTTGAGTAGACCTCTCGTTCATGGAAGGAATCGAGAGGGGATTTTGGCTTTGGTCCTAACTGTTTAAAGGTTTGACCAAATGGGGGTTTGAGACGATCCTAACTGTTTAAATGTTTGATCGTTCAATTTAAGGACCTCTCGTTCATTGAAGGAATCGAGAGGGGATTTTGGCTTTGGTCCTAACTGTTTAAAGTTTTGACCAAATAAGGGTTTGAGACGATCCTAACTGTTTAAACGTTTGATCGTTCAATTTGAGTAGACCTCTCGTTCATGGAAGGAATCGAGAGGGGATTTTGGCTTTGGTCCTAACTGTTTAAAGGTTTGACCAAATAGGGGTTTGAAACGATCCTAACTGTTTAAAGGTTTGATCGTTCAATTTGTGGACCTCTCATTCATGGAAGGAATCGAGAGGGGATTGTGGCTTTGGTCCTAACTGTTTAAAGGTTTGACCAAATTAGAATTTGAGACGAATGGCGTTTATCGTCTTCTTTTTGCCTTGGGTGGTATTTGGATGTCTATAAGCATTTTTTGACGCCTACATGCACCAGGCTGAAAAGGGGCGTAAATGGATAAATTCCACGGGTTATAGCTCAAAAATCATGAAATTTGACTCCACCGAGTCATTTGCCATCGGACAAAACCATCTAAGTTAGGCAAAAATCGTTGCCTATAGCTCATGAACTCATGAAATTCGAACAATGTGTCATAACCCATGAAATCGCGGCCGAGTCAAAACGGACTGAAGCAATCGATAAACAATTGGTTATAACCCATGAAATTGCAATATTTGAACTCCGCCTAATTATTTGCTGTCAGACCCAAACACACGAGAAGGGTTTCAATAATCACGTGTTATAGCTCATGAAATCATTTGTTTTGAATTCGACAGAGATATTTTGAGACGGGGTGTCGAATGGACGAAAATGGTTAGAAATTGCACGGAATATAGCTCATGAAATCATCAGTTTTGACATTTCCAACACCCGGCCGAAATAGAATAAAATGGTTAAAATTCATGAGTTACAGCTCATGAAATCGTTGGTTTTAAATTCGACAAAGATTTCTGGCACTGGGTCGAAACGGACCGAAACTGACAAAATAGGTCACGAAATTATGAAATATGCACACCGCCTAATAGTTTTCACCAGACCGAAAAGGGCATAAATGGACAAATTTCCTAGGTAGCTCAAGGAATCGTGAAATTTGACTCTACCGAGTCATTTGTCATCGGACGAAACCATCAACATCATGCAAAAATCATTGCCTATTGATCATGAAATCGTGTAATTCAAACAACGTGTTATAACCCATGAAATCGTGCCCAGGTCGAAACATACTGAAACAGTCAGAAAACCATGGGTTATAACCCATGAAATCAAGATATTTGAACTCCGCCTAACTATTCGCCAAAGGGCCCAAACGCACGAGAAGGGTCAATAATCACGTGTTATAGCTCATGATATCATCTGTTTTGAATTCGATAGAGATATTTTGACACGGGGCGTAGAATACACGAAAATGGTCAGAAATCGTACGTATAATATCTCATGAAATCGTCGATTTTGACATTTCCAAAACCCGACCAAAACAAAAGAATATGGTCAAAATTCACAGGTTACAGTAAATGAAATTGTCGGTTTTGATTTTGGAATAGATTTCTTGCACCGGGTGGAAACGAACCGAAACTAACAAAATGTGTGAAAAATCGTGGGTTATGGCTCACGAAATCGTGAAAAATGTACTCCACCTAATTGTCTGCACCGGTTCAAAGAGGGGCATAAATGGACAAATTTCATTGGTTATAGCTCACGAAAATCATGATATTTGACCCCACCAAGTGATTTGCCATCGGACGAAACCATCGTAATCGGGAAAAAATTGTCGCCTATAGCTCATGAACTCGTGAAATTCGAACAATGGGTTATAACCCATGAAATCGTGACCGGTCGAATCCAATTGAAGCTATGGAAAAACGATGGGTTATAACCAATGAAATCGCGATATTTGAACTTTGCCTAATTATTTGTCGTCGGGCCCAAACGCACGAGAAGGGTTAGCAATCATGTGTTATAGCTCATGAAAACATCGGGTTTGAATTCGGCAAAGATTTTTTGACACGGGGCGTCGAATATTCTAAAATGGTCAGAAATCCTACGGACAATAACTCATGAAATTGTCAGTATTGACATTTCCGACTCCCTACCGAAACAAAAGAAAATTGTCAAAATTCACGGGTTACAGCTCATGAAATCGTCGGGTTTGAATTCGGCAAAGATTTCTGGCACCGGGTCAAAACGGGCAAAAGCTGACAAAATAAGTGAAAATTCAGGGGTTAAGCTCACAAAATCGCGAAATATGCACTCCGCTTAATTGTCTGCCCTAGGCCGAAAAGGAGCGTAAATGGACAAATTTTGTAGGTTATAGCTCATAAAATCATGAAATTTGACTATGCTGAGTCATTTACCTTTAGACGAAACCATCAAAATTGGGCAAAAATCGTTGCCTATAGCTCATGAACTCGTAAAATTAGAACAAAGGGATATAAACCATGAAATCACGTACGGGTCGAAACGGACCGAAGCAATCGAAAAACCATGGGTTATAACCAATGGAATTGTTGTATTTGAACTCTGCCTAATCATTTGCTGCCGAGCTCAAACGCACGAGAAGGGTGAGCAATCACATGTTATAGCTCATAAAATCATCGGTTTTAAATTCAACAAAGATATTTTTATACGGGGCGTCGAACTGATCAAAATGGTCAAAAATCATACGAACTATAGCTCATGAAATCATCGGTTTTGACATTTCTGACAACCGGCCGAAATAGAGTAAAATTGTCAAAATTAATTGGTTACAGCTCATGAAAATGTCCGTTTTGAATTCGACAAATATTTCTGACACCGGGTCAAAACAAACCGAAACTGACAAAGTGAATGAAAAATCATGGGTTATAGCTTCTGAATTCGCGAAATATGCACTCTGCTTAATTGTCTGCACCGGGCCGAAAAGGGGCGTAAATGGACTAATTTTGTTGGTTATAGCTTAAAAAATCGTAAAATTTGAAAAATGGGTTATAAACCATAAATTCGTGCCAGGATCGAAAAGGACCAAAGCGATAAAAAACACAGGTTATAACCCATGAAATCGTGATATTTGAACTCGGCCTAATTATTTGCTGCAGGTCCCAAACGCATGAGAAGGGTTTCAATAATCACGTGTTAGCTCATGAAATCAACTGTTTTGAATTCGACAAATATATTTTGACACGGGGCGTTGAATAGACCAAAATGGTCAGAAATTGTACGGATAATAGCTCATGAAATCGTCGGTTTTGATATTTCTAACACCAGCCGAAACAAAAGAAAATGGTCTAAATTCATGAGTTACAGCTCATGAATCGTCGGTTTTAAATTCGGTAAAGATTTCTGGCACCGGGTCAAAACAGACCGAAACTGACAAAATGGGTCAAATATCATGGGTTACAGCTCATGAAATTGCCCGTTTTAAATTCGGCAAATATTTTTGGCACCGGGTCAAAATTGTCCGAAACTGACAAATTGAGTGAAAAATCATGGGTTATAGCTAACGAAATCGCGAAATATATACACCGCTTAACTATTCGCTGTTGGGCCCAAACGCACGAGAAGGGTCAATACTCACATGTTATAGCTCAAGAAATCATCGGTATTGAATTCGGCAAAAATATTTTGATACGGGATGTCGAACTAACCAAAATGGTCAAAAATCATACGGACAATAGCTCATGAAATCATCGGTTTTGACATTTTCGACACGCGACTAAAACAGAAGAAAATGGTCAAAATTCATTTGTTACAGCTCATGAAATTGCCCATTTTGAATTCGGCAAATATTTCTGGCGCAGGGTCAAAACGGACCGAATGTGACAAATTGTCTGCTCCAGGCCAAAAAGGGGCGTAAATGGATAAATTCCGCGGGTTATAGCTCAAAAAATCGTGAAATTTGACTCCACCGAGTCATTTTCCATCGGACGAAACCATCAAAGTTGGGCAAAAACCGTTGCCTATAGCTCATGAACTCGTGAAATTCGAACAATGGGTCATAACCCATGAAATCGCGCCCGGGTCAAAACGGACCAAAGTAATAGAAAAGCCATGGGTTGTAACACACGAAATTGCAATATTTGAACTCCGCCTAATTATTTGCTGTTGAACCCAAACACATGAGAAGGGTTTAAATAATCATGTGTTATAACTCATGAAATCATTTGTTATGAATTCGGCAGAGATATTTTGAGACGGCGCGTCGAATAGACGAAAATGGTCAGAAATTGCACGGAATATAGCTCATGAAATCATCAGTTTTGACATTTCCAACACCCGGCCGAAATAGAACAAAATGGTTAAAATTCATGAGTTATAGCTCATGAAATCGTTGGTTTTAAATTCGACAAAGATTTCTGGCACCGGGTCGAAACGGACTGAAACTGACAAAATAGGTCACGAAATTATGAAATATGCACACCGCCCAATTGTTTTCACCAGGCCGAAAAGGGGCGTAAATGGACAAATTTCGTAGGTATCTCACGAAATCATGAAATTTGACTCTACCGAGTCATTTGTCATCGGACGAAACCGTCAACATTGTGCAAAAATCGTTGCCTATTGATCATGAAATCATGCAATTCAAACAACGGGCTATATAACCCATGAAATCGTGCCCCGATCGAAACATACTGAAACGGTTAGAAAACCATGGGTTATAACCCATGAAATCACGATATTTGAACTTCGCCTAACTATTCGCCGTCGGGCCCAAACGCACGAGAAGGTTCAATAATCACGTGTTATAGCTCATGAAATCATCCGTTTTGAATTCGGTAAAGGTATTTTGATACGGGATGTCGAACTAACCAAAATGGTCAAAAATCGTACGGACAATAGCTCGTGAAATCATCGGTTTTGACATTTTCGACACCCGACTAAAACAGAAGAAAATGGTCAAAATTCATTTGTTACAGCTCATGAAATTGCCCGTTTTGAATTCTGCAAATATTTCTGGCGCAGGGTCTAAACGGACCGAATATGAAAAATTGAGTGAAAAATCATGGGTTATAGCTTACGAAATCACGAAATATGCACTCTGCTTAATTGTCTGCTCCTGGCCAAAAAGGGACGTAAATGGATAAATTCCACGGGTTATAGCTCAAAAAATCGTGAAATTTGACTCCACCGAGTCATTTGCCATCGGACGAAACCATCAAAGTTGGGCAAAAATCGTTGCTTATAGCTCATGAACTCGTGAAATTCGAACAATGGGTCATAACCCATGAAATCACGCCCGGGTCAAAACAGACCGAAGCAATCGAAAAACCATGGGTTATAACTCACGAAATTGCAATATTTGAACTCCGCCTAATTATTTGCTGTCAGACCCAAACACATGAGAAGGGCTTCAGTAATCACGTGTTATAACTCATGAAATCATTTGTTTTGAATTCGACAGGGATATTTTGAGACGGCGCGTCGAATAGACGAAAATGGTCAGAAATTGTACTCCACCGAGTCATTTGCCATCAGACAAAACCATCAAAGTTGGGCAAAAATCGTTGCCTATAGCTCTTGAACTCATGAAATTCGAATAATGGGTTATAACCCATGAAATCGTGCCCGGGTTAAAACGGACCAAAGCAACCGAAAAACCATGGTTTATAACCCATGAAATCGCTATATTTGAACTCCGCCTAATTATTTGCTTTCGAACCCAAACACACGAGAAGGTTTTCAATAATCACGTATTATAGCTCATGAAATCATTTGTTTTGAATTCGATAGAGATATTTTGACACGGGGCGTCAAATACACGAAAATGGTCAGAAATCGTACGTACAATATCTCATGAAATCGTCGGTTTTGACATTTCCAAAACCCGACCGAAACAAAAGAATATGGTCAAAATTCACAGGTTACAGTAAATGAAATTTTTGGTTTTGATTTTGGAATAGATTTCTTGCACCGGGTGGAAACGAACCGAAACTAACAAAATGTGTGAAAAATCGTGGGTTATGGCTCACGAAATCGTGAAAAATGTACTCCACCTAATTGTCTGCACCGGTTCAAAAAGGGGCGTAAATGGACAAATTTCATGGGTTATAGCTCACGAAAATCATGATATTTGACTCCACCAAGTGATTTGCCATGGGATGAAACCATCATAATCGGGAAAAAATTGTAGCCTATAGCTCATGAACTCGTGAAATTCGAACAATGGGCTATTGTAAAACCCCAAAAATTTGAATACTTTATGATAAATAATAATAAATATGTTATGCGTTTATAAATAATATATTATGATGTTTGAGTATGCTAGGAACTGATTTGAGATCAATTCAATGTATATATGTATATATGTGAGTTCAAATACACAAATCATGCACAAAGGCCAAGAGTGAGAATCTGGGAATTTTGACCAGTTGAGAGTTTCTACGTTTTTCTCACTGATTCATTAAGAATATGGAAAAATGTATAATACCAAAGTTGTAGGTCTCTTCAAGAGCTTTCCAAAAAATCTTAGATAACCTTATTCTGAGGTCGTATGAGAAAGTTATAGCCGAAATACTGAAGAGAATGTTCCTAGTCAGACTGAATTTCCAGTTTCGGGTTTCAGGTTTGCTGCTATATATATACATGTTATATCACGAAAATCACCTCTTTTCTTCTGTTTTACAAACCCTAGCAGCCCCCCTCTTCTCTCCCAAACCCTAGATCCGTTCTTGGCGATTTGTGAGGAGTCTCGAAGAGTTTCAGCGGGATTTGGAGCGATTCTATCGAAGGAGGAGCATGCTCACGCGTGTTCAGGAGTTCTACAATACCCCCTCAGGCGAGTAACATCTCGCCTCTGTCGGTCGACCGCGACGCTCTGTCGGTCGACCGCGACGCTCTGTCGGTCGACCGCGACGCTCTGTCGGTCGACCGCGACGCTCTGTCGGTCGACCGCGACGCTCTGTCGGTCGACCGCGACGCTCTGTCGGTCGACCGCGACGCTCTGTCGGTCGACCGCGAAGCCGCAGCGGTCGACCGCCAGCCGCGTATCAGAGAGCGGTCGACCGGTGCGGTCGACCGCCGCTCTGTCTGTTGTATAACCCCTGTTTTGTGTATTCTGGGGTATTTTACTCATGTGCGAGAGTTCGTCTGGATTATCTGACATTGGTTTTAGTCTTATTATGTATCCATGCATGATAGATGACCTGAGGGTATAAATTGGGGACTTACACACTGATTTGAGTGTGGATTGATATAAGTAGGTTTTTCTGTATATCTCAGTCCTCGTGTTGGACAAGCATTACCTTTTAGTCCTCGTGTTGGACACCCTTCCCACTTAGTCCTCGTGTTGGACATGCATTGCTATTTAATCCTCGTGTTGGATATACATTACCATCCGGTCCATGCGTTGGACAACGGTCACATCCGGTCCATGCGTTGGACAACGGTTATTTTCAGTTCATGAGTTGGACGTTTACTTCATGCAGTCTATGGGTTGGACGTTTAATTTATATAGTCTATGTTTTGGACACTTAATCGTTTTCTGACATGTCACTCATGTGAGTTTGACATGACACTTATGTAGATTTTGACATGATATTCATGTAAGTAATAACATGATACTCATGTGGGCTATGTCACAACACTGTTTTCATGCTCTGGTGTTCGTCGTATTTCTTTTATTATTATTACTGCACTAGAACCTTGGGTTTGGTATTTAGGAGTTTACAATTTGAGATATAAGGTATATACATGAGGGTTTCCTTGTTTGGATTATTTCGCTCGACGTACCTATGCTCGTATTGTAAATTTCTAAATACTAAAACCCTCTTTAGTAAGATTAATGATTTTTGAACTATTATATATTAACTGTATTTTTCTTATACAACGAGCCCTGTTCCCTTGGGGTTGGTTGTGATGTTACTCGCTAGAGCTTTGACGCTCGTTGTCCCTCCCCCTTTCAGGTAACGAGCCAGGACCCCCTTTCAGGTCACGAGCCAGGAGCCCGGAGAGTCGCAGGTTGATGGCGAGGCATTTTAGCTTCAGCTGTTTACTTAGATATATTTTCTTTTGGAGTTCCACAGTAGACTTTTGTTTAGGTATTTGAGAGTCTGGTTATAGAAGTTTTAAAGGCGGTGTGCCTTATTTCCTCTTGTCAGACATTTGTATTTGAGACTTATTGAGTATTCCTGTTTATCTACTCAGATCATGACTATATATTTCTGTATGTTGGATGATGAGATATTTACGTGATTACTATCATTTCATCAGTATATCTTGTATTATCTTTTGCCTGTTTTGCACCTACCCCAGATGTTGATTCTACTAGACAGATGTTAATTGTGATGGTGAAACATGTTATTGCACGGTGTGGTGCATGGCAGGTTTGACATTCTTGGTTTCACCTTGGACTGCAGCCTTGTGTGAACCCAGGGGCGGCACAGCTATAACCCATGAAATCGTGACCGGGCGAATCGAATTGAAGCTATGGAAAAACGATGGGTTATAACCAATGAAATCACGATATTTGAACTCTGCCTAATTATTTGTCGCCGGGCCCAAACGCACAAGAAGGGTCAGCAATCACATGTTATAGCTCATGAAAACATCGGGTTTGAATTCGGCAAAGATTTTTTGACACGGGGCGTCGAATATACTAAAATGGTCAGAAATCCTACGGACAATAACTCATGAAATTGTCAGTTTTGATATTTCCGACACCCTGCCGAAACAAAAGAAAATGGTCAAAATTCACGGATTACAGCTCATGAAATCGTCGGGTTTGAATTCGGCAAAGATTTCTGGCGCCGGGTCAAAACAGACAAAAGCTGACAAAATGAGTGAAAATTCAGGGGTTAAGCTCACAAAAGGACAAAATATGCACTCCGCTTAATTGTCTGCCCTGGGCCGAAAAGGAGCGTAAATGGGCAAATTTTGTAGGTTATAGCTCATAAAATCATGAAATTTGACTCCGCTGAGTCATTTACCTTTAGATGAAACCATCAAAATTGGGCAAAAATTGTTGCCTATAGCTCATGAACTCGTAAAATTAGAACAAGGGGTTATAAACCATGAAATCACGTCCGGATCGAAATGGACCGAAGCAATCGAAAAACCACGGGTTATAACCAATGAAATTATGGTATTTGAACTCTGCCTAATTATTTGTCGCCGAGCCCAAACGCACGAGAAGGGTGGGCAATCACATGTTATAGCTCATAAAATCATCGGTTATAAATTCTGCAAAGATATTTATACGGGTCGTCGAATTGATCAAAATGGTTAGAAATCATACGGACTATAGCTCATGAAATCATCGGTTTTGACATTTCTGAAATCCAGCCGAAATAGAGGAAAATGGTCAAAATTAATTGTTTACAGCTCATGAAATTGTCCATTTTGAATTCGACAAATATTTCTGGCACCGGGTCAAAACAAACCGAAACTGACAAAGTTAATGAAAAATCATGGGTTATAGCTTCTGAATTCGCGAAATAAGCACTTTGCTTAATTGTCTGCACCGGGCCGAAAAGGGGCGTAAATGGACTAATTTTGTTGGTTATAGCTTAAAAAATCGTGAAATTTGAAAAATGGGTTATAAACCATAAATTCGTGCCCGGGTCGAAACGGACCAAAGCGATAAAAAAACACAGGTTATGACCCATGAAATCGTGATATTTGAACTCGGCCTAATTATTTGCTGCCGGACCCAAACACACGAGAAGGGTTTCAATAATCATGTGTTAGCTCATGAAATCAACTGTTTGGAATTCGACATATATATTTTGACACGGAGCGTTGAATAGACCAAAATGGTCAGAAATTGTACCGATAATAGCTAATGAAATCGTTGGTTTTGACATTTCTAACACCCAGCTGAAACAGAAGAAAATGGTCTAAATTCATGAGTTACAGCTCATGAAATCGTCGGTTTTAAATTCAGTAAAGATTTCTGGCACCGGGTCAAAACGGACCGAAACTGACAAAATGGGTCAAATATCATGGGTTACAGCTCATGAAATTGCCCGTTTTAAATTCGACAAATATTTTTGGCACCGGGTCAAAATTGTCCGAAACTGACAAATTGAGTGAAAAATCATGGGTTATAGGCAAATATTTTTGGCACCGGGTCAAAATTGTCCGAAACTGACAAATTGAGTGAAAAATCATGGGTTATAGCTAACGAAATCGCGAAATATATACAAATTGTCCGAAACTGACAAATTGAGTGAAAAATCATGGGTTATAGCTAACGAAATCGCGAAATATATACTCCGCTTAATTGTCTGTACTGGACCGAAAAGGGGCGTAAATGGACAAATTTCGTGGGTTATAGCTCAAAAAATCATGATATTTGACTCCACCGAGTCATTTGTCATCAGATATAGCCATTAAAGTTGGGGGAAAATCGTTGCCTATAGCTTATGAACTCGTGAAATTTGAACAATGGGTTATAAACCATAAAAGCATGCCCGGGTCAAAAAGGACCGAAGCGGTTGAAGAAACATGGTTTATAACCCATGAAATCACGATATTTGAACTCCGCAAAATTATTTTCTACCGGACCCCAATGCACAGGAAGGGTTTCAATAATCATGTGTTATAGCTCATGAAATCATCTGTTTTGAATTCGTCAAAGATATTTTGACACGAGGCATCTAACAGACCAAAATGGTCAGGAATTGTACGAAATATAGCTCATGAAATCGTCAGTTTTGACATTTCTGACACCCGGCCGAAATAGAAGAAAATGGTCAAAATTCATGAGTTACAGCTCATGAAATCGTTGTTTTTAAATTCGAAAAAGATTTCTGGCACCCAGTCGAAACGGACCGAAACTGACAAAATAGGTCACGAAATTGTGAAATATGCACACCGCCTAATTATCTTCACCATGCCGAAAAGGGGTGTAAATGGACAAATTTCATGGGTAGCTCACGGAATCGTGAAATTTGACTCTACCGAGTCATTTGTCGTCGGACGAAACCGTCAACGTTACGCAAAAACCGTTGCATATTGATCATGAAATCGTGAAATTCGAACAATGGGTTATAACCCATGAAATCGTGCCTGGGTTGAAACAGACCGAAATGGTCAAAAAACCATCGGTTATAACCCATAAAATCACGATATTTGAACTCCGCCTAACTATTCGCCGTCGGGCACAAACGCACGAGAAGGGTCAATAATCACGTGTTATAGCTCATGAAATCATCTGTTTTGAATTCGGCAAAGGTATTTTGATACGGGATGTCGAACTAACCAAAATGGTCAAAAATCATACGGACAATAGCTCATGAAATCATCGGTTTTGACATTTTCGACACACGACTAAAACAGAAGAAAATGGTCAAAATTCATTTGTTACAGCTCATGAAATTGTCCGTTTTGAAATCTGCAAATATTTCTAGCGCAGGGTCAAAACAGACCGAATCTGACAAATTGAGTGAAAAATCATGGGTCATAGCTTACAAAATCACGAAATATGCACTCCGTTTAATTGTCTGCACCAGGCCGAAAAGGGGCGTAAATGGATAAATTCCACGGGTTATAGCTCAAAAAATCGTGAAATTTGACTCCACCGAGTCATTTGCCATCGGACGAAACCATCAAAGTTGGGCAAAAATCGTTGCCTATAGCTCATGAACTCATGAAATTCGAACAATGGGTCATAACGCATGAAATCGCGCCCGGGTCAAAACTAACCAAAGCAATGATAAACCATGGGTTATAAACCATGAAATTGCAATATTTGAACTCCACCTAATTATTTACTGTCGGACCCAAACACAAGAGAAGGGTTTCAATAATCACGTGTTATAGCTCATGAAATCATTTGTTTTGAATTCAACAAAGATATTTTGAGACGGGGCATCGAATAGACGAAAATGGTCAGAAATTGCATGGAATATAGCTCATGAAATCATCAGTTTTGACATTTCCAACACCAGGTCGAAATAGAATAAAATGGTTAAAATTCATGAGTTACAGCTCATGAAATCGTTGGTTTTAAATTCGACCAATATTTCTGGCACCGGGTCGAAACGGACCGAAACTGACAAAATAGGTCACGAAATTATGAAATATGCACACCGCCTAATTGTTTTCACCAGGCCGAAAAGGGGCGTAAATGGACAAATTTCCTAGGTAGCTCACGGAATCATGAAATTTGACTCTACCGAGTCATTTGTCATCGGACGAAACCGTCAACATCGTGCAAAAATCCTTGTCTATTGGTCATGAAATCGTGCAATTCAAACAACGGGTTATAACCCATGAAATCGTGCCCAGGTCGAAACAAACTGAAACGGTTAGAAAACCATGGGTTATAACCCATGAAATCACGATATTTGAACTCCGCCTAACTATTCGCCGTCGGGCCCAAACGCACGAGAAGGGTCAATAATCACGTGTTATAGCTCATGAAATCATCCGTTTTAAATTCGGCAAAGGTATTTTGATACGGGATGTCGAACTAACCAAAATGGTAAAAAATCGTACGGACAATAGCTCATGAAATCATCGGTTTTGACATTTTTGACACGCGACTAAAACAGAAGAAAATGGTCAAAATTCATTTGTTACAGCTCATGAAATTGTCCGTTTTGAATTCTGCAAATATTTCTGGCGCAGGGTCAAAACAGACCGAATCTGACAAATTGAGTGAAAAGTCATGGGTTATAGCTCACGAAATCACGAAATATGCACTCTGCTTAATTGTTTGCACCAGGCCGAAAAGGGGCGTAAATGGATAAATTTCGCAAGTTATAGCTCAAAAAATCATGAAATTTGACTCCACCAAGTCATTTGCCATCGAACGAAACCATCAAAGTTGGGCAAAAATCGTTGCCTATAGCTCTTGAACTCTTGAAATTCGAACAATGGGTTATAACCCATGAAATCGTGCCCGGCTTAAAACGGACCGAAGCAACCGAAAAACCATGGTTTATAACCCATGAAATCGCTATATTTGAACTCCGCCTAATTATTTGCTTTCGAACCCAAACACATGAGAAGGTTTTCAATAATCATGTATTATAGCTCATGAAATCATCTGTTTTGAATTCGATAGAGATATTTTGACACTGGGTGCCGAATACACGAAAATGGTCAGAAATCGTACGTACAATATCTCATGAAATCGTCGGTTTTGACATTTCCAAAACCCGACCGAAACAAAAGAATATGGTCAAAATTCACTGGTTACAGTAAATGAAATTGTCGGTTTTGATTTTGGAATAGATTTCTTGCACCGGGTGGAAACGAACCGAAACTAACAAAATGTGTGAAAAATCGTGGGTTATGGCTCACGAAATTGTGAAAAATGTACTCCACCTAATTGTCTGCACCGGTTCAAACAGGGGCGTAAATGGACAAATTTCATGGGTTATAGCTCACGAAAATCATGATATTTGACTCCACCAAGTGCAGGGGCGTAAATGGACAAATTTCATGGGTTATAGCTCACGAAAATCATGATATTTGACTCCACCAAGTGATTTGCCATGGGATGAAACCATCATAATCTTATAGCTCACGAAAATCATGATATTTGACTCCACCAAGTGATTTGCCATGGGATGAAACCATCATAATCAAGAAAAAATTGTCGCCTATAGCTCATGAACTCGTGAAATTCGAACAATGGGCTATAACCCATGAAATCATGACCGGTCGAATCGAATTGAAGCTATGGAAAAACGATGGGTTATAACCAATGAAATCGCGATATTTGAACTCTGCCTATTTATTTGTCGTCGGGCCCAAACGCACGAGAAGGGTCAGCAATCACGTGTTATAGCTCATGAAAACATCGGGTTTGAATTCTCGGGCCCAAACGCACGAGAAGGGTCAGCAATCACGTGTTATAGCTCATGAAAACATCGGGTTTGAATTCGGCAAAGATTTTTTGACACGGGGCTCAGCAATCACGTGTTATAGCTCATGAAAACATCGGGTTTGAATTCGGCAAAGATTTTTTGACACGGGGCATCGAATATACTAAAATGGTCAGAAATCCTACGGACAATAACTCATGAAATTGTTAGTTTTGACATTTCTGACACCCTGCCGAAACAGAAGAAAATGGTCAAAATTCACGTGTTAGTTTTGACATTTCCGACACCCTGCCGAAACAGAAGAAAATGGTCAGAAATCCTACGGACAATAACTCATGAAATTGTTAGTTTTGAATTCGGCAAAGATTTCTGGCGCCGGGTCAAAACGGGCGGAAGTTGACAAAATGAGTGAAAATTCAGGGGTTAAGCTCACAAAATCGCGAAATATGCACTCCGCTTAATTGTCTGCCCTGGGCTGAAAAGGAGCGTAAATGGACAAATTTTGTAGGTTATAGCTCATAAAATCATGAAATTTGACTCCGCTGAGTCATTTACCTTCAGACGAAACCATCAAAATTGGGCAAAAATCGTTGCCTATAGCTCATGAACTCGTAAAATTAGAACAAGGGGTTATAAACAATGAAATCACGTCCGGGTCAAAACGGACCGAAGCAATCAAAAAACCATGGGTCATAACCAATGAAATTATGGTATTTGAACTCTGCCTAATTATTTGCCGCCGAGCCCAAACGCACGAGAAGAGTTAGCAATCACATGTTATAGCTCATAAAATCATCGGTTTTAAATTCAGCAAAGATATTTTTATACGGGGCGTCGAACTGATCAAAATTGTCAGAAATAATACGGACTATAGCTCATGAAATCATCGGTTTTGACATTTCTGACATCCGGCCGAAATAGAGGAAAATGGTCAAAATTAATAGGTTGCAGCTCATGAAATTGTCCGTTTTGAATTCGACAAATATTTCTAGCGTCGGGTCAAAACAAACCGAAACTGACAAAGTGAATGAAAAATCATGGGTTATAGCTTCTGAATTTGTGAAATATGCACTATGCTTAATTGTCTGCACCGGACCGAAAAGGGGCGTAAATGGACTAATTTTGTTGGTTATAGCCTAAAATCGTGAAATTGGAAAAATGGGTTATAAACCATAAAATCGTGCCCGGGTCGAAACGGAACAAAGCGATAAAAAAACACAGGTTATAACCCATGAAATCGTGATATTTGAACGCGGCCAAATTATTTGCTGCAGGACCCAAACGCACGAAAAGGGTTTCAATAATCACGTGTTAGCTCATGAAATCAACTGTTTTGAATTCGAGAAATATATTTTGACACAGGGCGTTGAATAAACCAAAATGGTCAGAAATTGTACGGGTAATAGCTCATGAAATTGTCGGTTTTGACATTTCCAACACCCAGCCGAAACAGAAGAAAATGGTCAAAATTCATGAGTTACAGCTCATGAAATCGTCGGTTTTAAATTCGAAAAAGATTTCTGCCACCCGGTCGAAACGGACCGAAACTGACAAAATAGTTCACGAAATTGTGAAATATGCACACCGCCTAATTGTCTTCACCAGGCCGAAAATGGGTGTAAATGGACAAATTTCGTGTGTAGCTCACGAAATCGTGAAATTTGACTCTACCGAGTCATTTGTCGTCGGACGAAACCGTCAACGTTACACAAAAATCTTTGCCTATTGATCATGAAATCGCAAAATTCGAACAATGGGTTATAACTCATGAAATCGTGCCTGGGTCGAAACAGACCGAAATGGTCAGAAAACCATGGGTTATAACCCATGAAATCACAAAATTTGAACTCCGCCTAATTATTCGCCGTCGGGCCCAAACGCACGAGAAGGGTCAATACGCACATGTTATAGCTCAAGAAATCATCGGTATTAAATTCGGCAAAAATATTTTGATACATGACGTCGAACTAACCAAAATGGTCAAAAGTCGTATGGAGAATAGCTCATGAAATCATCAGTTTTAACATTTCTGACACCCGGCTGAAACAGAAGAAAATGGTCAGAATTCATTTGTTACAGCTCATGAAATTGCCCGTTTTGAATTCTGCAAATATTTCTGGCGCAAGGTCAAAACGGATCGAATCTGACAAATTGAGTGAAAAATCATGGGTTATAGCTCACGAAATCACAAAATATGCACTCCGCTTAATTGTCTGCTCCAGGCCAAAAAGGGGCGTAAATGGATAAATTCCACGGGTTATAGCTCAAAAAATCGTGAAATTTGACTCCACCGAGGCGTAAATGGATAAATTCCACGGGTTATAGCTCAAAAAATCGTGAAATTTGACTCCACCGAGTCATTTGCCATCGGACGAAACCATCAAAGTTGGGCAAAAATCGTTGCCTATAGCTCATGAACTCGTGAAATTCGAACAATGGGTCATAACCAATGAAATCGCACCAGGGTCAAAACGGACCGAAGCAATCGAAAACCATGGGTTATAACCCACGAAATTGCAATATTTGAACTCTACCTAATTATTTGCTGTCGGACCCAAACACACGAGAAGAGTTTCAATAATCACGTGTTATAGATCATGAAATCATTTGTTTTGAATTCTACAGAGATATTTTGAGACGGTACGTCGAATAGACGAAAATGGTCAGAAATTACACGGAATATAGCTCATGAAATCATCAGTTTTGACATTTCCAACACCCAGCCGAAATAGAATAAAATGGTTAAAATTCATGAGTTATAGCTCATGAAATCGTTGGTTTTAAATTCGACAAAGATTTCTGGCACCGGGTCGAAACGGACCGAAACTGACAAAATAGGTCACGAAATTATGAAATATGCACACCGCCTAATTGTTTTCACCAGGCCGAAAAGGGGCGTAAATGGACAAATTTCAAATTATGAAATATGCACACCGCCTAATTGTTTT
This sequence comes from Asparagus officinalis, assembly GCF_001876935.1. NCBI lineage: Eukaryota > Viridiplantae > Streptophyta > Magnoliopsida > Asparagales > Asparagaceae > Asparagus > Asparagus officinalis. The sequence continues at coordinate 56,006 of NW_017972935.1, read as the reverse complement.
CACCAGGCCGAAAAGGGGCGTAAATGGACAAATTTCGTAGGTAGCTCACGGAAACGTGAAATTTGACTCTACCGAGTCATTTGTCATCGGACGAAACTGTCAACATTGTGCAAAAATTGTTGCCTATTGATCATGAAATCGTGCAATTCAAACAACAGGTTATAACCCATGAAATCGTGCCCAGGTCGAAACAGACTGAAACGGTCAGAAAATCATGGGTTATAACCCATGAAATCACGATATTTGAACTCCGCCTAACTATTCGCCGTCGGGCCCAAATGCACGAGAAGGGTCAATAATCACGTGTTATAGCTCATGAAATCATCCGTTTTGAATTCAGCAAAGGTATGTTGATACTAGGGAAGGCAATATGTGTCCATGCCCATTTACCCACCTAGCCCGCCCATCTTTTGACCCGCCCAAAGCCCACCCATTTAGTTAAATGGGTCTAAATGGGCGGGTATCTATAGAAAAGAGATTAAACAGGCACTTAATGGGCGGGCATCGCGCCCGCCTTAACCCCGCCCGCCTTAAACTCGCGTTCTCTCTCTCGTTCTCTCGTCTCTCATTCTCTCTCATCTTACAGAAACCCTAATCCCTTTCTTCGTCCTCTCTCTCTCTCTCTCTCTCTCTCTCTCTCTCTCTCACTCTCACCTTAAACTCGCGTTCTCTCTCTCGTTCTCTCGTCTCTCATTCTCTCTCATCTTACAGAAACCCTAATCCCTTTCTTCGTCCTCTCTCTCTCTCTCTCTCTCTCTCTCTCTCTCACTCTCACCCTCACC
>NW_017972935.1:5000-54997 GCF_001876935.1 Asparagus officinalis | reverse complement strand
GAGGATCAGAACTTTAGTTGAACTATTTTTGTTTCCTAATGTATTATCTGAGGGATTGAATGTAGAATTTCCTAATGTATTGTTCATGGTTGTTATTTGTCATATGTTTTCTGTCACTTTTGGGTTCACAAATTTGACCCTAAATTTGTTGGGCTGTAGCTTGGTTAGAGATTTATCGTAGCTACAATAAGCCGAGGTGGCTATTATCCTTATACTACCATTAGTACTTTTGAGCTTGTGCTGATAGATGGAGTTCATTCATGTATTTTCCACCGTCGAACAATTTTGATCAAGGTTCATTTATACGAGTTCATACTTCTTCAATCTCTAGTCTTTAGACGTAATATTTTCATCATGCACATCCATTATGTTTGCTTGTTCCCTCTATCTTCCGGATATTTTGAATGTATTGTATTGTGCAATATGTTGCCTATGCTATAGAATACCCACAAACGTGACAAGATATTCCTTGATCAAAATACAGTGTGGATCTTCACCCATTGTAGTCTAGTCCTCTTGCGAAATTTCTTTTTTATCTCTTGATTTTTTTTTGCACCATATAATTTATTCTAACTGTTAGAATTGATATTCTCTTGATCAAAATACAGTGACAATATGTTAACTTTTATGTTTCTTGCACCATATAATTTATTCCAACTGTTATAATTTGTTCTAGTTTAGCAGCTTGTTCTGTCTAAGGATTTTCCTTCTCATTTGATGTGTTCTTGTTTGCTGCTCTTTGATTCCTCATCATGGACACTATCCTTCAATTCTATTCTTTTTGGTCGTAAGATTTTAATATTGTTAACCTGAATGCCTTGACCATAGTATTGCTGAATTAGAAAAGGATCAAACTTTACGGTAGATTTTTCCTGAAAAGTTTTTCCTTGTATGTAGTAATCTTTTGCTTATCGTTTATTTGCTGGGTATTGAATTCTATACTTTCGCTTTGTTTTTCAGATTAACTGAAGATGAAGAATTTAAAAGAGTGGTTTTCCTATGAGCTATTGTCTAAATCATTACTATCTGCAAGGCCTTTCAGCTTCTTTTATGAGGAATCACTGGATGGTGAACTTGGCAACCGAGGTTCGGCCTTATTTTATGCTGTATTAAGTCATATAATCCTTTTGCTGTTAGATTTTCAAACTACTTGAACTGAGTGTCACATGCCTTTTGCTCAAAGTTCAAGCATATTAACAATGCATGCAGGTCTCTTGGCTCTGGTTCCTGTATTTACTATCATGTTTCCTGTTCTCGTAAAACCATAATTTTGTTATATGATTACGTATCTGATAAGTTCTTTGTGTATTTAGCTGATCTTTAGTCCCCTGGTTCCCAAAGATCGCATCTTGCTATCTAGTGTTTCATTATTATGACAATATCATACGTTTGTGGAAAAATTAACTAATTCTATGGATGATTGATGCAGGAGAAATATTGAGGTCTCTATGGTGATTTCGGATTCTAACCCTTGCTATGAAGACGCACATATGAGGCTTGCTGCAGTACTCTTAATGTTGCTATTGAGTCCAACTGAGTGTTATGTTTGTTTCCTGTTCTTTTCTTTCTTGTCATGATCATGTTCATGCCTGAACATTTGAAAGATGGGAAATAAGTGGACTATGGTTGTGCTACTATTTTGTTTATAGACGAACTTAATACTCTTCAAGTTTATCAAGTAGTCCAACTGAGTGTTATGTTTGTTTCCTGGTCTTTTCTTTCTTCTGTCATGATCATGTTCATGCCTGAACATTTGAAAGATGGGAAATAAGTGGACTATGGTTGTGCTACTATTTTGTTTATAGACGAACTTAATACTCTTCAAGTTTATCAAGTAATTAAATAGATTATCCTTAATAATCGTGATCGTGTTGCTGATAGTTATGATGACATTTATATCAAGTTATTGATCTTATACAGATCCTTACATACCTTGTGTTTTCTATCTTGATTCATTTAAATATTCTCGCAATTTTGTTGTTATTGATCTTTTGGTTTTGGTTTGGAAATCTGAGGTTAATTTTGCAAATGTGTGAGGTTTGTACTTTTATCCAGGCTTGTAAATGGTTCAATCATGAACTTGTTTGCCTTTGTTTGTTTATCTTTGTTTATGTTCCTATCTTTGTTAGTATTTTATCAAAAGCCCCAACAAGTTTGCAAAAAACCCATAATAGTTTACAAAAAGCCCCCTAAAAGTTTACAAAAAACACCCCAAAAGTATTATGTACATATAACCACTATAGTTAAATGGGCAATTGGGCGGCCCGTTTATTAAATGGGCGGGCAAAAGCCCGCCCATTTAGAAAATATTAAATGGGTCATAAATGGGTAAATGGGCAAAACATGCCCGCCCATTTATGGCCCGCCCATTTAACACCCAAACCCACCCATTTAACATCCCTAGTTGATACGGGATGTCGAACTAACCAAAATGGTCAAAACGAACTAAAACTAACAAAATGTGTGAAAAATCGTGGGTTATGGCTCACGAAATCGTGAAAAAATGTACTCCACCTAATTGTCTGCACCGGTTCAAAAAGGGGCGTAAATGGACAAATTTCGTGGGTTATAGCTCACGAAAATCATGATATTTGACTATACCAAGTGATTTGCCATCGGACGAAACCATCGTAATCGGGGAAAAATTGTCTCATATAGCTCATGAACTCGTGAAATTCTAACAATGGGCTATAACCCATGAAATCGTGGCCGGTCGAAACGAATTGAAGCTATGGAAAAACGATGGGTTATAACCAATGAAATCGTGATATTTGAACTCTGCCTAATTATTTGTCGACGGGCCCAAACGCACGAGAAGGGTCAGCAATCACGTGTTATAGCTCATGAAAACATCGGGTTTGAATTCGGCAAAGATTTTTTGACACGGGGCGTCGAATATACTAAAATGGTCAGAAATCCTACAGACAATAACTCATGAAATTGTCAGTTTTGACATTTCCGACACCCTGCCGAAACAGAAGAAAATGGTCAAAATTCACGGGTTACAGCTCATGAAATCGTCGGGTTTGAATTCCGCAAAGATTTCTGGCGCTGGGTCAAAACAGACAGAAGCTGACAAAATGAGTAAAAATTCATGGGTTATAGCTCACAAAATCACGAAATATGCACTCCGCTTAATTGTCTGCACCGGAACGAAAAGGGGCATAAATGGACAAATTTTGTGGGTTATAGCTCACAAAATCATGAAATTTGACTCTGCTGAGTCATTTACCGTCAGACAAAACCATCAAAATTGGGCAAAAATCGTTGCATATAGCTCATGAACTCATGAAATTAGAACAATGGGTTATAACCCATGAAATCACGTCCGGGTCGAAACGGACCAAAGTGATCAAAAAACCATGGGTTATAACCATTGAAATTGTGGTATTTAAACTCCACCTAATTATTTTTCATCGGGCCCAAAACCACGAGAAGGGTGAGCAATCACGTGTTATAGCTCATGAAATCATCGGCTTTAAATTCGGTAAAGATATTTTTATATGGGGCGTCGAACTGATTAAAATGGTCAGAAATCGTACGGACTATAACTCATGAAATCATCGGTTTTGAAATTTCTGACACCCGACCGAAATAGGGAAAATGGTTGAAATTCATTGGTTACAGCTCATGAAATTGTCTGTTTTGAATTCGGCAAATATTTTAGGTGCCGAGTCAAAACAAACCAAAACTGACAATGTGAGTAAAAAAATCATGAGTTATAGCTCATGAATTCGCGAAATATGCACTGCGCTTAATTATTTGCACTGGGCCGTAAAGGGGTGTAAATGGACTAATTTCATGGGTTATAGCTTAAAAATCGTGAAATTTGAACAATGGGTTATAAACCATAAAATCACGCCCGGGTCGAAACGGACCAATGCGTTCAAAAAAACAGGTTATAACCCATAAAATCACGATATTTGAACTCAACCTAATTATTTGCTGCAGGACCTAAACACACGATAAGGGTTTCAATAATCACGTGTTATAGCTCATGAAATCATCTGTTTTGAATTTGGCAAATATATTTTGACACGGGGCGTTGAACAGACTAAAATGGCCAGAAATTGCACGGACAATAGCTCATGAAATCGTCGGTTTTGACATTTTCAACACCCGGCCGAAACAGAAGAAAATGTTAAAAATTCATGAGTTACAGCTCATGAAATCATCAGTTTTGAATTCGGCAAAGATTTCTGGCACCGGGTCAAAACGTACCGAAACTGACAAAATGGGTCAAAAATTATGGGTTATAGCTCACGAAATCACAAAATATACACTCTGTGTAATTGTCTGCACCGGGCCAAAAATGGGCATAAATGGACAAATTTTGTGGGTTATAGCTCACGGAATCGCGAAATTTGACTCCACCGAGTCATTTGTCGTCGAATGAAACCATTAACATTGTGCAAAAATTATTGCCTATAACTCATGAAATCATGAAATTCGAACAATGGGTTATAACCCATGAAATCGTGCCCGGGTCGAAACGGACCGAAACAGTTAGAAAACCATGGGTTATAACCCATGAAATCACGATATTTGAACTCCGCCTAATTATTCGCCATCAGGCCCAAACTCTCGAGAAGGGTCAATAATCACGTGTTATAGCTCATGATATCATTGGTTTTGAATTTGGCAAAGATATTTTAACACGAAGCGTCGACCAGACCAAAATGGTCAGAAATTGTACGTACAATAGCTCATGAAATTGTCTGTTTCGAGATTTCCAAAACTTGACCGAAACAAAAGAATATGGTCAAAATTCACAAGTTACAGCTCATGTAATCATCGGTTTTGAATACGGAAAAGATTTCTGGCACCGGTGGAAACGGACCGAAAGTGGCAAAATGTGTGAAAAATCATGGGTTATAGCTCACGAAATCACGAAAAATGTACTCCACCTAATTGTCTGAACCGGGCCGAAAAGGGGCGTAAATGGACAAATTTTGTGGGTTACAGCTCACAAAAATCTTGATATTTGACTCCACCAAGTGATTTGCCATCAGACGAAACCGTCGAATTTGGGCAAAAACTGTTGCTTATAGCTCATGAACTTGTGAAATTCGAATAATGAGTTATAACACATGAAATCATGCCCCAGTCGAAATGGACCAGAGCGATCAAAAAATGATGGGTTATAACCAATGAAATCGTGATATTTGAACTGTGCATAATAATTTGCCACCGGGCCCAAACGCACGAGAAGGGTCTGCAATTACGTGTTATAGCTCATGAAATCATCGGCTTTGAATTCGGCAAAGATATTTTGATACGGGGAGTTGAACAGACCAAAATGGTCAGAAATCGTACGGACAATAACTCATGAAATCGTCAGTTTTGACATTTCTTACACCCAGCCAAAATAGAAGAAAATGGTCAAAATTCACAAGTTACAGCTCATGAAATCGTCGGGTTTGAATTTGGCAAAGATTTCAGTCGTCTGGTCAAAATGGATAAAAGCTGACAAAATGAGTGAAAATTCATGGGTTATAGCTCACAAAATCGTGAAATATGCGCTCCGCTAAATTGTTTGCACAGGGCCGAAAAGGGGCGTAAATGGACAAATTTTGTAGATTATAGCTCACAAAATCATGAAATTTGACTCCGCCGAGTCATGTACCATCAAACGAAACCATCGAAATTGGGCAAAAATCATTGCCTATAGCTCATGAAATCGTGAAATTAGAATAATGGGTTATAACCCATGGAATCGCGCTCGGGTCGAAACGGACCGAAGGGGTTGAAAAACCATGGGTTATAACCCATGAAATCGCTATATTTGAACTCCACCTAATTATTTCTTGTCGGACCTAAACCCATGAGAAGGGTTTCAATAATCACTTGTTATACTCATGAAATCATTTGTTTTGAATTTGGCAAAGGTATTTTGACACGAGGCGTCGAATAGACAAAAATGGTCAGAAATCGTACGTACAATAGCTCATGACATCGTCGGTTTCAACTTATCTAAAACCCGACCGAAACAAAAGAATATGGTCAAAATTCACAGGTTACAGCTCATGATATTATCGGTTTTGATTTCAGAATAGATTTTTGGTGCCGGGTGGAAACGTACCGAAACTAACAAAATGTGTAGAAAATCATGGGTTATAGCTCATGAAAACGTAAAAAATATACTCCACCTAATTGTCTGCACCGGTTCAAAAAGGGGTGTAAATGTGTTATAACCCATGAAATCGTGCCCGGGTCGAAATGGATCGAAGCGATCGAAAAATGATGGGTTATAACCAATGAAATCACGATATTTGAACTCTGCCTAATTATTTGCCGCCGGGCCCAAACGTACAAGAAGGGTCGGCAATCACGTGTTATAGCTCATGAAAACATCGGTTTTGAATTTGACAAAGATTTTTTGACACGGGGCATCGAACATACTAAAATAGTCAAAACTTGTACGGACAATAACTTATGAAATTGTTAGTTTTGACATTTTCGACAACCAGCCGAAACAGAAGAAAATGGTCAAAATTCACGAGTTACAGCTCATGAAATCATTGGGTCTGAATTCGGCAAAGATTTCTGGCGTCGGGTCGAAATAGACAGAAGCTGATAAAATGAGTGAAAATTCATGGGCTATAGATCACCAAATCACACGAAAGATGCACTCCGATTAATTGACTGCACTGCACCGAAAAGGGGCGTAAATGGACAAATTTTATGGGTCATAGCTCATGAAATCATGAAATTTGACTCCGCCGACTCATTTACCATCAGACGAAACCATCAAAATTGGGCAAAAATTGTTGCCTATAGCTCATGAACTCGTGAAATTAGAACAATGGGTTATAACCCATGAAATCGCGCCCGGGTCGAAACGGAGCGAAGCGATCGAAAATCCTTGGGTTATAACTAATGAAATTGCGGTATTTGAACTTCGTCTAATTATTTGCCGCCGGGCCCAAACGCACAAGAAGGATGAGAAATCATGTGTTATAGCTCATGAAATCATCGGTTTTGAATTTGGTAAAGATATTTTTATATGGGTCATCGAACTGACCAAAATGGTCAGAAATCGTACGAACAATAGCTCATGAAATCATCGATTTTAACATTTCTGACACATGGCCGAAACAGAAGAAAATGGTCAAAGTTCATTGGTTAGAGCTCATGAAATTGTCCATTTTGATATAGGCAAATATTTCAGGCGTCGGGTCAAAACGGACCGAAGCTGACAAATTGAGTGAAAATCATGAGTTATAGCTCACGAATTCGCAAAATATGCACTCTGCTTAATTGTTCTCACCGGGCAGAAAAGTGGTGTAAATGGACAAATTTCGTGGGTTATAGCTCAAAAAATCATGAAATTTGATTCCACCGAGTCATTTGCCATCAGACGAAACCATCAAAGTTGGGCAAAAATCGTTGCATATAGCTCATGAACTCGTGAAATTTGAACAATGGGTTATAAACCATAAAATCACGCCCGGTTCGAAACGGACCAAAGCGATCGAAAAACCATGGGTTATAACCCATGAAATCATGATATTTGAACTCCACCTAAATATTTGTTGCTAGACCCAAGCGCACGAGAAGGGTTTCAATAATCACGTGTTATAGCTCATGAAATCATCTGTTTTGAATTCGGCTAAGATATTTTGACACGAGGCGTTGAACATACCAAAATGGTCATAAATCGTAAGGACAATAGCTCATGAAATCGTCGGTTTTGATATTTCCAACACCTGGTCGAAACAGAAGGAAATGATCAAAATTCATGAGTAACAGCTCATGAAATCGTCGGTTTTGAATTCAGCAAAGATTTCTGGCACATGGTCGAAACAGACCGAAACTGACAAAATGGGTCAAAAATCATGGGTTATAGCTCATGAAATCACAAAATATGTACTCCGCTTAATTGTCTACATCGGGCCGAAAAGGGGCGTAAATGGACAAATTTCGTGGGTTATAGCTCAAAAAATCGTGAAATTTGACTCCACCGAGTCATTTGCCGTCAGACGAAACCATCAAAGTTGGGCAAAAATCGTTGCATATAGCTCATGAGCTCGTGAAATTTGAACAATGGGTTATAAACCATAAAATCACACTCGCGTCGAAACGGACCAAAAAGATCGAAAAACCATGGGTTATAATGCATGAAATTGTGATATTTGAACTCCGCCTAATTATTTGCTACCGGACCCAAACGCACGAGAAGGGTTTCAATAATAACATGTTATAGCTCATGAAATCATATGTTTTGAATTCAGAAAAGATATTTTGACACGGGCGTTGAACAGACTAAAAATGTCAGAAATCGTACGGACAATAGCTCATGAAATTGTCGGTTTTAACATTTCCAACACCTGGCCAAAATAGAAGAAAATGGTCAAAATTCATAAGTTACAGCTCATGAAATTGAAAGTTTTGAAGTCGGCAAATATTTCTGGCACCGCGTTGAAACGGACCGAAACTGACAAAACGGGTCAAAAATCATGGGTTATAGCTAAAGAAATCACGAAATATGCACTCCGCTTAATTGTCTGCACCAGGCTGAAAAGGGGCGTAAATGGACAAATTTCGTGGGTTATTTACCGTTTCAGACAATTAAGCAGAGTGCATATTTCGTGATTTTGTGAGCTATATAACCCATGAATTTTTACTCATTTTGTCAGCTTCTGTCCGTTTCGACCCGGTGCCAGAAATCTTTGCCGAATTCAAACCCGACGATTTCATGAGCTGTAACACGTGAATTTTGACCATTTTCTTCTGTTTCGGCAGGGTGTCGGAAATGTCAAAACTGACAATTTCATGAGTTATTGTCCGTAGGATTTCTGACCATTTTAGTATATTTGACGCCCCGTGTCAAAAAATCTTTGCCGAATTCAAACCCGATGTTTTCATGATCTATAACACGTGATTGCTGACCCTTCTCGTGTGTTTGGGCCCGGCGACAAATAATTAGGCAGAGTTCAAATATCACGATTTCATTGGTTATAACTCATCGTTTTTCCATAGCTTCAATTCGTTTCGACCGGCCACGATTTCATGGGTTATAACCCATTGTTCGAATTTCACGAGTTCATGAGCTATAGGCGATAATTTTTTTCCCGATTACGATAGTTTCGTCCGATGGTAAATCACTTGGTGGAGTCAAATATCATGATTTTCGTAAGCTATAACCCACGAAATTTGTCCATTTACGCCCCTTTTTGAACCGGTGCAGAAAATTAGGTGGAGTACATTTTTCACGATTTCGTGAGCCATAACCCACGATTTTTCACACATTTTGTTAGTTTTGGTTCGTTTCCACCCAGCACAAGAAATCTATTCCAAAATCAAAACCGACAATTTCATTTACTGTAACCTGTGAATTTTGACCATATTCTTTTGTTTCGGTCGGGTTTTGGAAATGTCAAAACCAACGATTTCATGAGATATTGTACGTACGATTTCTAACCATTTTCGTGTATTCGACGCCCCGTGTCAAAATATCTCTACTGAATTCAAAATAGATGATTTCATGAGCTATAACACGTGATTATTGAAACTCTTCTCATGTGTTTGGGTTCGAAAGCAAATAATTAGGCGGAGTTCAAATATAGCGATTTCATGGGTTATAAACCATGGTTTTTCGGTTGCTTCGGTCCATTTTAACCTGGGCGCGATTTCATGGGTTATAACCCATTGTTCGAATTTCATGAGTTCATGAGCTATATAGGCAACGATTTTTGCCCAACTTTAATGGTTTCGTCCGATGGCAAGTGACACAGTGGAGTCAAATTTCATGATTTTTTGAGCTATAACCCGTGGAATTTATCCATTTACGCCCCTTTTCAACCTGGTGCAGACAATTAATCGGAGTGCATATTTTGTGATTTCATAAGCTATAACCCATTATTTTTCACTCAATTTGTCAGATTCGGTCTGTTTTGACCCTGCGCCAGAAATATTTGCAGAATTCAAAACGGCCAATTTCATGAGATGTAACAAATGAATTTTGACCATTTTCTTCTGTTTCAGCCGGGTGTCAGAAATGTTAAAACCGATGATTTCATGAGCTATTGTCCATACGACTTTTGACCATTTTGGTTAGTTCGACGTCCCGTATCAAAATATTTTTGCTGAATTCAATACCGATGATTTCTTGAGCTATAACACGTGATTATTGACCCTTCTCGTGCGTTTGGGCCAGACGGCGAATAATTAGGCGGAGTTCAAATATCGTGATTTCATGGGTTATAACCCATGGTTTTCTAACCATTTCGGTCTGTTTCGACCCAGACATGATTTCATGAGTTATAACCCATTGTTCGAATTTCACGGTTTCATGATCAATAGGTAACGATTTTTGCGTAACGTTGACGGTTTCGTCCGACGACAAATGACTCGATAGAGTTAAATTTCACGATTCCGTCAGCTACCCACGAAATTTGTCCATTTACACCCCTTTTCGGCCTGGTGAAGACAATTAGGCGGTGTGCATATTTCACAATTTCGTGACCTATTTTGTCAGTTTCGGTCCGTTTCGACCGGGTGCCAGAAATCTTTTTCGAATTTAAAACCGACGATTTCATGAGTTGTAACTCATGAATTTCGACCATTTTCTTCTATTTCGGCCGGGTGTCGGAAATGTCAAAACTGACGATTTCATAAGCTATATTTCGTACAATTTCTAACCATTTTGGTCAGTTAGATGTCTCGTGTCAAAATATCTTTGCCGAATTCAAAACAGATGATTTCATGAGCTATAACACATGATTATTGAAACCCTTCCCATGCGTTGGGGTCCGGCAGAAATTAATTATGCGGAGTTCAAATATCGTGATTTCATAGATTATAAACCATGTTTCTTCAATCGCTTCAGTCCTTTTCAACCCGGGCACGCTTTTATGGTTTATAACCCATTGTTCAAATTTCACGAGTTCATAAGCCATAGGCAACGATTTTCCCCCAACTTTAATGGTTATATCTGATGACAAATGACTCGGTGGAGTCAAATATCATGATTTTCTGAGCTATAACCCACAAAATTTGTCCATTTACGCTCCTTTTCGGTCCGTTACAGACAATTAAGCGGAGTACATATTTCGCGATTTCGTTAGCTATAACCCATGATTTTTCACTCAATTTGTCAGTTTCGGACAATTTTGACTCAGCGCCAAAAATATTTGTCGAATTTAAAACGGGCAATTTCATGAGCTGTAACCCATGATATTTGACCCATTTTGTCAGTTTCGGTCTGTTTGGACCCGGTGCCAAAAATCTTTACCAAATTTAAAACCGACGATTTTATGAGCTGTAACTCATGAATTTTGACCATTTTCTTCTATTTTGGCTGGGTGTTGGAAATGTCAAAACCGACGATTTCATGAGCTATTATCCGTACAATTTCTGACCATTTTGGTCTATTCAACGCCCCGTGTCAAAATATATTTGTCGAATTCAAAACAGTTGATTTCATGAGCTAACACGTGATTATTGAAACCCTTCTCGTGCGTTTGGGTCCTACATTAAATAATTAGGCCGAGTTCAAATATCGTGATTTCATGGGTTATAACCTGTGTTTTTTTAATCGCTTTGGTCTGTTTCAACCCGGACACGATTTTATGGTTTATAACCCATTTTTCAAATTTCACGATTTTTTAAGCTATAACCAACGAAATTAGTCCATTTACGCCCCTTTTCGGCCCGGTGCAGACAATTAAGCAGAGTGCATATTTCGCGAATTCAGAAGCTATAACCCATGATTTTTCATTCACTTTGTCAGTTTCGGTTTGTTTTGACCAGGCGCCAGAAATATTTGTCGAATTCAAAACGGACAATTTCATGAGCTGTAACCAATTAATTTTGACCATTTTCCTCTATTTCGACTGGATGTCAGAAATGTCAAAACCGATGATTTCATGAGCTATAGTCCGTATGATATCTAACCATTTTGATCAGTTCGACGCCCCATATAAAAATATCATTGTCGAATTTAAAATCGATGATTTCATGAGCTATAACACGTGATTGCTCACCCTTCTCGTGCGTTTGGGCTTGGCGGCAAATAATTAGGCAGAGTTCAAATACCATAATTTCATTGGTTATAACCCATGGTTTTTCGATTGCTTCGGTCCGTTTCGACCCGGACGTGATTTCATGGTTTATAACCCCTTGTTCTAATTTTACGAGTTCATGAGCTATAGGCAACGATTTTTGCCCAATTTTGATGGTTTCGTCTGACGGTAAATGACTCAGCGGAGTCAAATTTCATGATTTTATGAGCTATAACCTACAAAATTTGTCCATTTACGCTCCTTTTCGGCCCCGGGCAGACAATTAAGCAGAGTGCATATTTTGCGATTTTGTGAGCTTAACCCCTGAATTTTCACTCATTTTGTCACCTTCTGTCCGTTTTGACCCGGCGCCAGAAATCTTTACCGAATTCAAACCCGACGATTTCATGAGATGTAACCCGTGAATTTTGACCATTTTCTTCTGTTTTGGCAGGGTGTCGGAAATGTCAAAACTGACAATTTCATGAGTTATTGTCCGTAGGATTTCTGACCATTTTAGTATATTCGACGCCCCGTGTCAAAAAATCGTTGCCGAATTCAAACCCGATGTTTTCATGAGCTATAAGACGTGAATGCTGACCCTTCTCATGCATTTGGGCCCGGCAACAAATAATTAGGCAGAGTTCAAATATCGCGATTTCATTGGTTATAACCCATCTTTTTTTATAGCTACGATTCGTTTCGACCGATGATGATTTCATGGGTTATAACCCATTGTTCGAATTTCACAAGTTCATGAGCTATAGGCGACAATTTTTTCCCAATTTCGATGGTTTCGTTCGATGGCAAATCACTTGGTGGAGTCAAATATCATGATTTTCATGAGCTATAACCCACGAATTTGTCCATTTACGCCCCTTTTTGAACCGGAGCAGACAATTAGGTGGAGTACATTTTTCACGATTTCGTGAGCCATAACCCATGATTTTTCACACATTTTGTTAGTTTCGGTTCGTTTCCACCCGACGCAAGAAATCTATTCCAAAATCAAAACCAACGGTTTCATTTACTGTAACCTGTGAATTTTGACCATATTCTTTTGTTTCGGTCGGGTTTTGGAAATGTCAAAACCGACGATTTCATGAGATATTGTACGTACGATTTCTGACCATTTTCGTGTATTCGACGCCCGTGTCAAAATATCTCTGTCGAATTCAAAACAGATGATTTCATGAGCTATAACATGTGATTATTGAAACCCTTCTTGTGTGTTTGGGTCTGACAGAAAATAATTAGGAGGAGTTCAAATATAGCAATTTTCATGGGTTATAAACCATGGTTTTTCGATTGCTTCAGTTCGTTTTGACCCGGGCGCGATTTCATAGGTTATGACCTGTTGTTCGAATTTCATGAGTTCATGAGCTATAGGCAATGATTTTTTTCCTAACTTTGATGGTTTCATCCGTTGGGCAAATGACTCGGTGGAGTCAAATTTCATGATTTTTGAAGCTATAACCCGCAAAATTTATCCATTTTCGCACCTTTTCGGCCTGGTGTTGACAATTAAGTGGAGTGTATATTTCGTGATTTCATGAACTATAACCCATGATTTTTCACTCAATTTGTCAGATTCGGTCCGTTTTGACCCTGCGCCAGAAATATTTGCAGAATTCAAAGTGGACAATTTTAAGAGCTGTAACAAATGAATTATGACCATTTTCTTCTGTTTCAGCTGAGTGTCGGAAATGTCAAAACCGATGATTTCATGAGCTATTGTCCGTATGATTTTTGACCATTTTGGTTAGTTCGACGTCCCGTATCAAAATACCTTTACCGAATTCAAAACTGATGATTTCATGAGCTATAACACGGGATTATTGACCCTTCTCGTGCGTTTGGGCTTGGCAGTGAATAATTAGGCGGAGTTCAAATATCGTGGTTTCGTGGATTATAAACCATGTTTTCTGACCATTTTGGTCTGTTTCGACCCAGTACGATTTCATGGGTTATAACCCATTGTTCGAATTTCACGATTTCATGATCAATAGGCAACGATTTTTGCGTAACGTTGACGGTTTTGTCCGACAACAAATGACTCGGTAGAGTCAAATTTCACGATTCCGTGAGCTACCCATGAAATTTGTCCATTTACGCTCCTTTTCGACTTGGTGAAGACAATTAGGCGATGTGCATATTTTACAATTTCGTGACCTATTTTGTCAGTTTCGGTCCATTTCGACCCGGTGCTAGAAATCTTTGCTGAATTTAAAACCGACGATTTCATGAGCTGTAACTCATGAATTTTGACCATTTTCTTCTATTTCGACCGTGTGTCCGAAATGTCAAAACTGACGATTTCATGAGCTATATTCCGTACAATTTCTGACCATTTTGGTCTATTCGACGCCTCGTGTCAAAATATCTTTGCCGAATTCAAAACAAATAATTTCATAAGCTATAACACATGATTATTGAAACCCGTCCCGTGCGTTGGGGTCCGGCAGAAAGTAATTCTGCGGAGTTCAAATATCGTGATTTCATGGGTTATAAACAATGGTTCTTCGATCGCTTCGGTCCATTTCGACCCGGGCGTGCTTTTATGGTTTATAACCCATTGTTCAAATTTCACAAGTTCATAAGCTGTAGGCAACGATTTTCCCCAACTTTAATGGTTTCGTTTGACGACAAATGACTCGATGGAGTCAAATATCATGATTTTTTGAGCTATAACCCACAAAATTTGTCCATTTACGTCCCTTTTCAGCCCGGTGCAAACAATTAAGAGGAGTACATATTTCACAATTTTGTGAGCTGTAACCCATGATTTTTCACTCAATTTGTTAGTTTCGGACCATTTTGACCCGACGCCAAAAATATTTGCCGAATTTAAAATGGACAATTTCATGAGCTGTAACCAATGAATTTTGACCATTTTCTTCTGTTTTGGCCGGGTGTCAGAAATGTCAAAACCGATGATTTCATGAGCTATTGTCCGTACAATTTCTGACCATTTTGGTTAGTTTGACGCCCCGTATCAAAATATCTTTGTCGAATTGAAAACCGATGATTTCATATGCTATAACATGTGATTGCTCACCATTCTCGTGTGTTTGGGCCCGACGGCAAATAATTAGGCGGAATTCAAATACCACGATTTCATTGGTTATAACCCATGGTTTTTCGATCGCTTCATAACGTTTCGACCCAGGCGCGATTTCATGGGTTATAACCTATTGTTCTAATTTCACGGGTTCATGAGCTATAGGCTACCTTTTTTGCCCAATTTCGATGGTTTCGTCTGACGGTAAATGACTGGGCGGAGTCAATTTTCATGATTTCGTAAGCTATAAACCACAAAATTTGTCCATTTACGCCCCTTTTTTGCTCAGTGCAGACAATTAAGCGGAGTGCATATTTCGCGATTTTGTGAGCTATAACCCATGAATATTCACTCATTTTGTTAGCATCTGTCCATTTCAACCCGGCGTAAGAAATCTTTGCCGAGTTCAAACCCGACGATTTCATGAGCTGTAACCCATGAATTTTGACCATTTTCTTCTGTTTCGGTTAGGTGTCAGAAATGTCAAAACTGACGATTTCATGAATTATTGTCCGTACGATTTCTGACCATTTTAGTATGTTCGATGCCCAGTGTCAAAAAAGTACATGGTTAGGATATGTACTCATTAATAAAAGTACATGTTGCCGTTTTTAATCAAATAAACCTTTTATTCGACTGGCATCCCTTCTAATATTTGAAGCACAGATCATATTGTCTTTGCCTCCAGAGAAAAGGCTCTAATTCCAACTGTTATGCAATCTCTTGACACACTTTTAGTCATTTTTTATATGCACCACATGGATTCTTTTACGACCATTTCATAGGAAGTATTTGGTTATGTCGTGATATTTCAATAATGATTAACCTTTTTACACGACTACATCATAACCAGGTCCACTAAGTGAGCAGTATATCCATTCCTCTAAATTTGTTTTCTATATAGGGATTATATTCCCGTGCGTGGAGAACATCAGTATTGTATTTATCTTCTTTCTGTCAGTAGATAGCTGTTTCAGGACATTTGCATTATCTACAAAAGTTTACATGTTATTCTTTTCTTTCTTGTGTAAAACTCGTTTATATTATATAGGGAAACAAATCAAGACCTGTTTGTGGTTATGGGGGCTCTTTATTCTGCATGTTTATTTCTTGGAGTTAATAACGCTTCATCTGTGCAACCAATAATTTCCATTGAAAGAGCCATCTTCTACAGAGAGAAAGCAGCTCGAATGTACTCTTCATTTCCTTATGCAGCAGCCCAGGTTGGTCAATCCAGACTATCATAAAGTTTTAATGGTTTTATTTATAACTTGCAAGGTATTAAGTACTTAATATCATGTGTACAGGGTCTCGTGGAGATTCCGTATATAGCAACACAAACACTTATATTTGGTGTCATTACCTATTTCATGATTAATTATGAAAGAACATTAGGTAAGAGACAGCACTTCCTTTATGCATAATGTAGACTTTGCTACTATGTTTTAAATTGTTTTGGTGATGTCAAGAGACAGCACTTCCTTTATGCATAATGTAGACTTTGCTACTATGTTTTAAATTGTTTTGGTGATGTCAGAAGTGTTTTTATTATTTCAATGATGATGTATATAGAGTTAGAATTAATATAAAAAATATAATGAATTAGTCCTTAAATAGTTTCATAATAACTAGAGTTCTATTGGTAATAAGAAATGATGACATAAGTACACTTTGATGGTGTTGTGAAATAATTTTAAAATGGAGCTTTATGTATTTCTATTAGAAGCCATAAATTATCATTTTTGGTTATTTAATAAGTATTCAACTTAGAAAACTATTACGCATATGTATTTTCGTCAATAAAAGTCTCCTTTCAATGCAGCTAACAACTGGTTAAATGGTAGGGTAAAGAGAAGTATTTTCTGAAAGTAGGATCATTGTTCAATGGTAGATTAGAGTAAGCAAAACAATGTCCTGACATGTGTGTATTAATCTATACAGGGAAATTCCTACTTTACCTTGTCTTCATGTTCCTCACTTTCACGTATTTCACATTTTATGGTATAATGGCAATCGGATTGACTCCTACACAGCACCTAGCCCTCACTTTCACGTATTTCACATTTTATGGTATAATGGCAATCGGATTGACTCCTACACAGCACCTAGCTGCAGAATTTCATCAACATGTTACTCTTTGTGGAATCTGCTTTCTGGCTTTCTTATTCCAAAGCCTGTAAGTAACCTTCTACCAGATTCGACAATGAATTTTGGTTCTTTTGCTTATATGTTGATGCTCATTGTTCTCTAAGTTTGTGAGTGATGGAATACTTTGCAAATAGTGGACCATTTGTCCTATTGTTTTCCTCGTGATTTATGGAGTGTTAATTTCGTCTGATCCCTTTTTCAGAGAATTCCTAAATGGTGGCTCTGGTTCTATTACCTTTCGCCGGTGTCATGTGTTGAAATGTGATTCAAGCCTCTTGATCAAATCAGTTAGCTATTATTTAGGAGAAAGTTAGTATTCTGTTTGTTTAAATTGAAGAAATGATCCACATTCTTAGGCATGATGTTAGACGTGGTTAGTGGGAGTTAGTTTTAGTCCAATTCTATTTAATCTTGTAATTGTAATCAGTTTCAATTAAGATGAACAAGAGTGAGCTTCTGTTATTGTTTTAAAAGTGTGTTCACCAAATTCATCTTCTTCCTCTGTTATTCCAACAAATTTTGGTATCAGAGCTTACAATTAATTCCAGGTTCATATCCAGGGAATTGTTGAGTGAAAAGGTTGTTTATAATGCAGAACAACGGATCAGGAAACGCCACTCCTCAATTTCCTATCTTCAAAGGCATAAACTATCAGTTTTGGAGCTTGAAAATGAAAGCATTGTTCAAGTCTCAAGAACTGTGGGGTTTAGTTGAAGATGGATTTGAAGATGCTCAACCTGCAGAGCCTGATCAGCAATTGAGAGAGAAGAGAAAGAAAGATTCCAAGGCGTTGTTTATGATTCAACAGGCCTTGGATGATGAAATCTTCCCAAGAATTGCCTCATCAACCACATCCAAGATGGCGTGGGATACTCTAAAGCAAGAGTATCTAGGTGACAAGAAGGTGATTACAGTGCGGCTGCAATCACTAAGGAGAGAGTTTGAAACAGCCTTTATGAAGGACAAAGAATCTGTCCAAGAGTACTTGTCACGTGTATCTACTGTGGTACAACAAATGAGGTCATATGGAGAAACAATGACCAATGAACATGTGGTTGGAAAAGTCCTAAGAAGTCTCACAAGCAAATATGATCATGTTGTGGCGGCTATAGAGGAATCAAAGGACATGGCAGATTACACCTTTGATGAACTCATGGGATCATTGCAAGCTCATGAGGAGAGGCTCAACAGAAACAGTGAGAAGAAGGAAGAGAAGGCATTCCAAGTGAAAGGTGAATCCTCAAACAAGGAAAAGTCAGGGCAATTCAGCGGAAGAGGAAGAGGAAGAGGTGGCTCAAGAGGAATGGGCCGTGGGAGAGGACAGAGTAATGAAGGAAGAGAGCAATCATACAAAGGTCCACTCAAATGTTACTATTGCAAGAAGCCAGGCCACAAAGAAGCTAACTGCTGGAAGAAGGAGGCGGATGAGCAAAAGGGTGATCAAAAGTCCAATTTTGTGGAGCATGAGCAGAAACTTTTCCTGGCACAAAGTGTAGCTGGCAATGATGAAGGAGGTGGCGTGTGGTATGTTGACAGTGGGTGCTCCAACCATATGTCAAGTAACAAGATCATGTTCAAAGAACTGGATGAATCATTAAAGAGCAAAGTAAGACTTGGAGATGGAAAACAGCTTGAAGTGGAAGGAAGAGGCACGATTGCAATCAAAACTGAGCAAGGTAACACTAAGCTCTTATATGGTGTGCAATATGTGCCAAATTTGGCTCATAATTTGCTGAGTGTGGGTCAATTGCAATCTTCTGGATACTCAGTGTTGTTTGAGAATGATTTCTGTTTGATCAGTGATAAGAAGTCCAAAGAAGTTGTAGTAAAGATTGCTATGGGGAGAAACAGAATGTTCCCTCTTGATTTGTCTGGTAATGTGAGCAAAGCACTGTCAGTTAAAGGAGATGATGATGCCAAGCTGTGGCATTTGAGGTATGGTCATCTGAATATGCAGGGACTGAAGCTATTGAATTCTAAAGACATGGTGCAAGGGCTGCCTAAAATTGGTAAGCTCGAGTTGTGTGAAGGATGTTTGTATGGAAAGCAGTCAAGAGGATCATTTCCTAGTGGCAAGGCCTGGAGAGCAAGTGAAAGTCTAGAGCTTCTGCATGCTGATCTTTGTGGACCAATGCAGACAGTTTCTCTTGGAGGAAGTAAGTATTTCTTGCTCATAACTGATGACTATAGTAGGATGAGTTGGGTCTATTTTCTAAAGGCTAAGTCTGAGGCCTTTGAAAACTTTAAGATTTTCAAAGCTATGGTTGAGAAGCAATCTGGTTTATGTGTGAAAGCCTTAAGAACAGATCGGGGTGGTGAGTTTTTATCAAATGAATTCATCACATTTTGTGAGGAGCAAGGAATAAGAAGAGAATTGACTGCACCATATACTCCAGAGCAAAACGGAGTAGCTGAGAGAAAGAACAGGACTGTTGTAGAGATGGCAAGAAGCATGCTCAAGGCTAGAGGAGTACCAAACAATTTTTGGTGTGAAGCTGTAGCCACTGCAGTGTACATACTCAACGTCTCTCCTACAAAGGCAGTTATGAACAAGACACCATTGGAAGCATGGAGTGGAAAGAAACCATCTGTAAGTCATTTAAGAGTTTTTGGTTGTACATCTTATGCTTTAGTTGATTTGAGATCTAAGCTAGATGATAAATCTGTGAAATGTGTATTCATTGGCTATGCTACTCAATCCAAGGCATATAGACTGTATAACCCTCTTACTGGCAAGATTATTGTCAGTAGGAACGTTGTGTTTGATGAAGATGCAGGCTGGAATTGGGAGCCAAGAAAGAGTTGTGATAGCATTCAGCATAAACCAGTTGGGATTGATGGTTCAGGGGAGGACTTAAGTGTGCCAGTTAATGATCAACATTCTCCAAGTCCTCCTACAACACCATCATCTTCAAATCACAGCTCATCATCCTCTTCAAGTCCCTCATCATCAAGCTCATCAAGTGATTCTGCACCAGGAAGATACAGGTCCCTAGCTGATCTATATGAAAACTGTGATTTTGCATTGATGGCAGCAGATCCAACTAGTTTTGATGAGGCTAAGGATGAAGTTGAATGGCAAGATGCAATGAAGGAGGAAATCAAGTCAATTCAGAAGAATGAGACTTGGAAACTGGTTGATCTTCCTGAAGGGAAGAATGTTATTGGACTTAAGTGGGTGTTCAGAACTAAGTTCAATACAGATGGGAGTATTCAAAAGCACAAAGCCAGGCTGGTAGCTAAGGGGTATGCACAACAAGAAGGGATTGACTTTGAGGAAACGTTTTCACCAGTGGCAAGATTTGAAACTGTGAGAGTGGTGCTAGCCTTAGCTGCTCAATGGAAACTTAATGTATTTCAGCTAGATGTAAAGTCTGCATTTCTTAATGGAGACTTGCAAGAAGAAGTCTTTGTCGAGCAACCACTTGGTTTTGTCAAGGATGGTGAAGAAGGCAAGGTTTACAAGCTGCAAAAGGCACTTTATGGACTGAAACAGGCTCCAAGAACCTGGTACAGCAAGATTGACTCATTCTTTCTTCAAAACCAGTTTGAGAGAAGTGAGAATGAGCCAACTCTCTATGTGAAGAAGCAAGGCATGAATGGCTTCATTGTTGTCTGTCTTTATGTGGACGACATCATTTATTTTAGCTCTTCTCAAAAGTTGCTGAATGAGTTCAAAGCAACAATGATGGAGGAATTTGAAATGACAGACTTGGGATTGCTTCAGTATTTCTTGGGCCTAGAAGTAAAGCAAGGTGAAGGTGGAATATTTTTATGCCAAAGGAAATATGCAGAGGATTTGCTGAAGAAATTCTCAATGGAAAAGTGTGAAATAGTCAGAACTCCTATGAATCCTAATGAGAAGCTGCAGAGGGAGGATGGCACAGAAAGAGCTAATGCGAAAATGTTCAGAAGTCTTGTAGGAGGTCTTAATTATCTTACACACACACGTCCTGATATTGCTCAAAGTGTAAGTGTTGTGTCAAGATATATGCATTCTCCTTCAAAACAACAATTAGGTGCAGCAAAGAGGATTCTTAAGTATGTTGCAGGATCGATCAATCTTGGAATTTTGTATGAGAGTGTTGAAACTTTCAAGTTGATTGGCTACACAGATAGTGATTGGGCAGGCTGTTTAGATGACAGGAAGAGTACATCAGGGTCAGTGTTTAGTCTTGGTTCTGGAGCAATCACTTGGAGCTCAAAGAAGCAGGACACAGTGGCTCTGTCATCATCTGAAGCTGAATATGTGGCTGCTGGTGCAGCAGCAAGGCAGGCTGTTTGGCTGAGAAAGCTATTGAAAGATTTGAGTTGTGAGCAAGAAGGTGCAACTGAGATATGGTGTGATAATAGGTCTGCAATTGCTATGACAAGAAACCCAGCGTTTCATGCAAGAACCAAGCATATTGAGGTTCAGCATCACTTCATAAGGAAGCTTGTGTCAGAGGAGAAAATTGCTCTAAAATTCTGCAGCACAAACATCCAAAATGCAGATCTGTTTACCAAGGCTTTAACTCAAGCAAAACATCAGTTTTTCATGGAGAAGATAGGTATGCGAGTGTTTGAATCAAGGGGAGGTGTTGAAATGTGATTCAAGCCTCTTGATCAAATCAGTTAGCTATTATTTAGGAGAAAGTTAGTATTCTGTTTGTTTAAATTGAAGAAATGATCCACATTCTTAGGCATGATGTTAGACGTGGTTAGTGGGAGTTAGTTTTAGTCCAATTCTATTTAATCTTGTAATTGTAATCAGTTTCAATTAAGATGAACAAGAGTGAGCTTCTGTTATTGTTTTAAAAGTGTGTTCACCAAATTCATCTTCTTCCTCTGTTATTCCAACATCATGGACCCTACGAGGCATCATTACCTCACAACTAGGGGATGTGGAAACTCCGTTAGTTGGGGCTGGTTTTAAGGGAAGTGTGAAGGAATACCTTAAGGGGTCTCTTGATTATGAATCTGGGATGACAGCCATTTCTGTAGTGGTCCTTGCTTGTTTCTCCCTTCTCTTCTTCACTGTCTATGCCATGTCTATCCGATTCCTCAACTTTCAAAAGCGTTGATTGAAGAATTATTTGTTCCTCAGACTTCAAACGTTCATCTGAGGATTAATACTTGTGCAACACCTGCAGCAGATTCAGTGTAATTGGAAGCATTTCTTATGGAAACACAAGAGAGCGAGCGAGCGCCTTTACGCCAAGTGGTAGGAGACGATGAACCAAGGACGTTACTCACTGCCCTTGTTCTGTCTGCCTGAACGGAGTGTCTTTTATTGCTACCCGCATTTTGCTGTATGCATCGGGGCTTGGTTGACGTAGTTTGTTTAATTAATCACAAAGCATTGTACACCACGTTTCTGGGGGCGACCACATTTAGTTTCTTTATTTTGTCTCTGTTGATGTATTACTTGTGTTATCACCTGCGTAATGAACATGGAGCAATTCAGTTTCCCGATGTCAGGGATTGATGGTATCATCATCATAAGCGCAGATTTTATTAACAAACGACTAGTTTTTGTGCATATGGAGAACCGAGCGTAGAGGAGATACATTTCTCCTGTATTTTAAAGGATGTCCGGCCACTATAATCTCCAAACGGCTCTCTCTAGACATGCGTAAAATATGTCATATTTTAATTGCATTATAAAAATAAATAATAAAAGAAATTAGATGGAAGTAAAAGGAAAAAAATAATAATAAAAGGAGCAAAACATGCCTTAGAAAATAGAAACCGATGGAGGAGGAAGGAGAGATGAAGAGACGTTGCATTTCTTTTATGTCGCTTCTACTTATTTTTTCAATAAGTAAACAATAATGGTGTTTAGTAAAACATTGTTTTACATGCTTATTGAAATTGGTTTTATTTTTAAAGGGTGAGTTTCTTCTTTTGTGGTTTTTATTGTTGCGCGCAGCGGAAATTTCGGCAGCACTTCGGCAGCACAACAAGAGAGTCAGATCGCAATAAGAATTCTTGTTTCTCAAAGGGAACAAGAATCTGAAGCCTAATATCTCATCAAAGTGAGATATTAGCTCTTCCTCTCGTCAGCTCTAGGACTGCGCGTCGAGGGAACCTAAAAAGCTATTACAAATCACCCAAATAGCAGTACAACCAATTTTACGTGGTTCGGCAAATTACCTACGTCCACGGGGCAAGGAGGGGGAGAGATCTACTATTAGAGGAAGAGATTACAACTAGGGTTTATAATCACTCACAATCTAAACCCTCAAACAAACTCTCAAATCCCTCACAAATATCTCTCACAAAAGGATGCTCAAAACCCTCAATAAAGGGGCTGCTCAAAAAAACAAAACAAATTATGACGGCTCTATGCACAGCGCCCTCTGCCTCTGCTCTCTCGCAGTCAGCCGCAAAGAAAACAAACCCCAAACCTCCTGCTAACTATCACGAAACCCTAGGCAAGCCCATTTATAAGTGAATTTGCGGTCAAATCAAAAAATCCTGACCCGAAACTTGGGCCTTCTCCGCTGGAGCGTTCCGCATGCCTTCGTATGCGCACGTGGGTTATGGGCCCACTTTTCACAATTCTCCACCTCGGTGAAGTTTTCCCAAAACTGAGCCGACACCAAAGCATCCAAATGTCCCACTTGTTGTGTCCAGTACGAACTCAATCCACAACAAGTTGAGAACCCAAACGAGAGTCCAAACAATCTCACCCCCATCAACTAATCTAAACCGGCTGCATCGTAAAGACTGCCTACGTATCCTCTTGCCCAAGGAATCAAGCCTCACGTAGTTCATCCAAATGGCCACCAATGGCCTCAACAATTACGAATGTACAACAAGTTTCGACAATGATCAAACTTGTTGCTCGGAACCATCTTAGTAAGCATATCCGCCGGATTATCCTTCGTGTGAACCTTCACAAGTTCCACATCGCCATCTTCAAGAACATCCCGAACGAAGTGATAACGAACGTCAATGTGCTTCGTCCTCGCATGAAAAACCTGATTCTTCGCCAAATAGATAGCACTCATGCTATCACAATGAATAGCGACGGACCTCTGCGATATACCAAGTTCCTCCAAAAGTCCTCGAAGCCAAATAGCCTCCTTCACAGCCTCCGTAACTGCCATATACTCTGCCTCCGTCGTAGACAAAGCCACCGTCGACTGTAAGGTGCATCTCCAACACACCGGCGCACGGGTCAAAGTGAACACATACCCCGTCGTAGACCGGCGCTTATCCAAATCCCCGGCATAATCCGAATCAACATAACCAATGCATAACTGCCCATCACTTGTACATATTCTGATATTGAAATCTGCATATGAAAGTTAGTGCACACAAAATATAAATTGTTATCATCAAAACATTATCATGGAGAAATATCTCGATATCATGCTTACCGCCTGTGACAAATCTGGCCTCGTACATACCATCGCGTACATCAAGCTCCCAACCGCACTTGCATATGGAGTCTTCGACATCAACTCTCTATCTTCAACTGACTTCGGTGAAAGACCAGCTGAAAGCTTCAAATGGGCTCCCGTACACCAACTGGCTTCGTATCCATGCTAATATGGAATCGCTGTAGAACCTTCTTCAAATAAGCCACTTGTGTCAAACAAATTCTGCCCTTCTTCTTGTCTCTGCCGATCTCCATTCCCAAAATGCGTTTGGCCTCACCCAAGTCCTTCATCTCAAACTCATTTGAAAGTTAAACTTTCAACTCATCTATAGCCAACCTGGAACTAGAGGCAACCAACATGTCATCGACATAGAGCAACAAATAGATGTACGCACCTTCTTTCAACTTGCGAAAATATACGCAAGGATCAAACTGGCTCCGAGTGTACGAATGACCAATCATAAAACCATCGAATCGCTTATACCACTGTCGAGGAGACTGCTTCAAACCGTATAGCGATTTCTTCAGTTTGCAAACTAATTTTTCCTTCCCTGCAGCTCGGAATCCCAATGGTTGAGTCATATATATTTCTTCATCAAGATCACCATGAAAAAATGTCATCTTCACATCCAACTGATCTAACTCCAAACCATACTGTGCCACCAAAGCTAGCAAAATCCGAATCGAATAATGCTTCACCACCGGAGAGAAAACCTCATTATAGTCAATACCTTCCTCCTGTGCATAGCCCTTCGCAACTAATCTCTCCTTCTTCGTGTATACCCACTTGGAACCAATTGCCTTCCGCCCCTTTGGAAGCTCAACAAGCTCCCATGTATCGTTCTTATGAAGAGATTCCATCTCCTCCTGCATAGCCACCTGCCACGAATCAGCCTCCGAACTCTGCTCGGCCTCTCTGAATGTAGTAGGCACTAACTCATCGATACTCTCCACCGGAAGTGCATACGCAACTGTGTCGGCATACCGTGCTGGCATCTGTATGTTTCTCCTCTGTCTCCTAGCCGCAATAGAATCCTGAACCTGAGCCGTCGGTTCCTGATCCTGCACATTTGTACTCGTATCCTCCGTGTCACCGTCGTGCTCGCCTGGCGTCACCTCAGTCGGCACCTGCATGGATACTGTACCATCTGGACAATGTGGAGCTGCATCGATCTCTACCACCTGCCATATCTTCTCTGTCGGGTCGCTCTCCACCTGATGAGAGCTGGGAAGCTTTAAGATAGAAGCTTCATCAAACGTGACGTCCCTACTCAGTACAATCTTCTTATCAACTGGATCCCAAAGCTTGTATCCCTTGACACCACGCTTGTCTTCAAATTCTGGTAAACACCCTTACCCCTTGACGGGGAATAGTCTTGACAACTTTGACCTCCTCATCGGACTCTGAATTCTTGTCACGCCCCGCTTCCCAAAATACCAGGGAATCGGGACGCGAGCAAGCCCGCGACGTATTAGACTGAGAAGAGATAAGTGCTAGACCCCGTCTTCTCAATCTAATACGCTAAGCGTCTGGAAATAAAACAATACAAAGTCACAGGTCCCCGATCACAATCAGCAAGAATATAATAGACAACTCAGAATAAAGAAATATCATATCACAAATGGGATAACATCCGAGACATAAAATTCGGGTCAACATGCCCTTATACAAAACTGAACAAAAGAATACTGGAGAGATACAAAAATACATCGATCAATAGAAAAAGAATGAACTACAAAAGTAAAGTGGGACCATCAAGAATAGGCTTCGACTCCTTCTTCGGCTCCGTCTACAAGGCACTCCTGCTGAGGATCTTCCGGCTCCTGGCGATCTCCTAGCTGAACCTGTTCTTCTCCTAATTCTGACGTACACCAGAGAAAACAGGTGTACGTCAGGTGCATAGCGCACGGCAAGACCCGACCCCCACAAAGAAAAATAGAACGAACGGAAATCCAATGCGAAAAACGATACGGATCTCCAAGCTGAACCTGTTCTTCCTCTAAGTCTGACGTACACCAGAGAAAATAGGTGTACGTCAGCGTGTATGGCACACAGCAAGACTCGACCCCACAAAGAAAATAGAACGAACGGAAATCCAACGCGAAAAACGATACGATAACAGAAACAACAAAAGGACGTACAACTGAAATTCACAAATCAACATGAAAACACTACTAAATCATGATAACATAAAGCATCCAAAATCGATCAGGTAACGAGATCATGTAGCTAGCGATCAGTCTAATCGTCCAAGTCACAAGGGCATACACTAGATGGAATTAATACCTAAAAATCTACAACTCGACAAAATAGGTGTACGTCAGCGTGCATGGCGCACGGCAATACCCCACAAAAGAAAATAGAACGAACGAAAACCCAAGCGGAAAACGATACAATAACAGAAACAACAAAAGAACGTACAACTGAAATCCACAAATCAACATGAAAACACTACTAAATCATGATAACATAAAGCATCCAAAATCGATCAGGTAACGAGATCATGTAGCTAGCGATCAGTCTAATCGTCCAAGTCACAAGGGCATACACTAGATGGAATTAATACCTAAAAATCTACAACTCGAGACGTAGTACGTCGAGCGAAACAATCCAAACAAGGAAACCCTCATGTATATACCATATGTCCCGATCTATGTATGAAAAGAAACACAACTGGACTACCTCTCACAAGAATTCATACCTAACCAAGAACGAGGTCATGTAACTAGCCATTTTATACAGGTCACTGGTTCACATCTCACACAGAGTCAAAGTTCATATTATCGGATATCTGATTAACAACCACATCTCACTAGTACCTCAGACCCGCCCCAGTGCGAAACGATTCACTGGTGCGTGCTTGGAAATAAACAATAAGCATATCCGATCACTGATCCTCAGACCCACCCCAGTGCGAAACGATTTACTGGTGCGAGCCTGGAAATAAACAACAACATATCCGATAACATGAACCCAGACCTTCCCATTCCAAGTCCAAGTCAACAACTCATATCTCACGGGACACTACAGTCAAGCCATACTCACGATTCTCAACTATAACTGGGTATAATACAATGAATACTATGTAACAGTGTCATGAATCATTAACAGGAAACGTGAACAACTACTAATAACAGTGCAAGATAGAACTACAACTATCAAATAATTACGCATGAAATCTCGCAATTTCCAATCATCATGATCATAAATTGGTTAATTCCAAAAATAACCTTTTTCCAAAATATATTACTTTAAAAATAATCATTTACTGGCTCCGAGTGTACGAATGACCAAGCATAAAACCATCGAATCGCCTATACCACTGTCGAGGAGACTGCTTCAAACCGTATAGCGATTTCTTCAGTTTGCAAACTAATTTTTCTTTCCCTGCAGCTCGGAATCCCAATGGCTGAGTCATATATATTTCTTCATCAAGATCACCATGAAGAAATGCCGTTTTCACATCCAACTGATCTAATTCCAAACCATACTGTGCCACCAAAGCTAGCAAAATCCGAATCGAAGAATGCTTCACCACCGGAGAGAAAACCTCATTATAGTCAATACCTTCCTCCTGTGCATAGCCCTTCGCAACCAACCTAGCCTTGAATCTCAACGGAGTGCCTTCAATGCCCTCCTTCTTCGTGTATACCCACTTGCAACCAATTGCCTTCCGCCCCTTTGGAAGCTCAACAAGCTCCCATGTATCGTTCTTATGAAGAGATTCCATCTCCTCCTGCATAGCCACCTGCCACGAATCAGCCTCCGAACTCTGCTCGGCCTCTCTGAATGTAGTAGGCACTAACTCATCGATACTCTCCACCGGAAGTGCATACGCAACTGTGTCGGCATACCGTGCTGGCATCTGTATGTTTCTCCTCTGTCTCCTAGCCGCAATAGAATCCTGAACCTGAGCCGTCGGTTCCTGATCCTGCACATTTGTACTCGTATCCTCCGTGTCATCGTCGTGTTCGCCTGGCGTCACCTCAGTCGGCACCTGCATGGATACTGTACCATCTGGACAATGTGGAGCTGCATCGATCTCCACCACCTGCGATATCTCCTCCGTCGGGTCGCTCTCCACCTGATGAGAGCTGGGAAGCTTCAAGATAGAAGCTTCATCAAACGTGACGTCCCTACTCAGCACAATCTTCTTATCAACTGGATCCCAAAGCTTGTATCCCTTGACACCACGCTTGAATCCTACAAATATGGCCTTCCTAGCTCGAGGTTCCAATTTATCAGTTCTAACATGATAATATGCAGGGCACCCGAATACCTTGAGCTGGTCATAGTCATGTGCTGGCTTTCCCGACCACATCTCCATAGGGGTTTTCCCCTCAATCGCAGATGAAGGCAGCCTATTAATGAGGTGGCTCGCATATGTAAGTGCCTCAGCCCAAAAGATCTTCTCCAAACCACTCTGCGACAATAAGCATCGGATCTTCTCCAGTAAAGACCGATTTAATCTCTCTGCCACCCTATTCTGCTGCGGTGTATGACTAACTGTGAAGTGTCTCTCTATGCCCTCGTCTCGACATAGCTGCTGAAAGGGGTCAGAAGTATACTCACCACCGTTGTCGGATCGCAACGTCTTGATCTTTCTCCCAGTCTGCAGTTCTAATCTCTTCTTCCACTCCACAAACAAATCTAGGACTTTACTCTTCTTCGTCATGATGTACACCCAACAACGCCTAGAATAGTTATCTACAAAAGTGACGAACCAATGTCGACCACCAAGTGATGCAGTCTTGGTGGGACCCCAAACGTCTGTGTGCACATAGTCCAGGATACCCCTCGTCTGATGAATGGCAGTCCCGAACTTCACCTTTGTTTTCTTGCCAAGAACACAGTGCTCACAGAACCCAATCTTCCCACTCTTGGCTCCCTTCAATAGCCCCTGCTTGCACAATGCCTACAGTGACTTTTCACCTGTGTGCCCCAATCTATAGTGCCAAAGTCTGCTCATGTCTGCTTCTGAAATAGCCGAAGCAACCTGGCCAATCTCGGTGATTCCCTTCAGATAATACAAATTCCGATTGCGGACTCCCCTCATCACCACCAATGATCCCTTAGTAACCTTCGCTACAGCGTTTTCGAAAGTCACCTTGAATCCCTTCGCCTCCAAAGCTCCAACTGAGATAAGATTTTTCTTCAGTTGAGGAACAAATCTCACCTCCTTCAACTCACGGACTACTCCATCGTGCATCCTAATCCGCACGGTACCTATCCCACAAACGCCACAGGATTGATCATTTCCCATGACAACAACGCCCCCGTCGACTTTCTCAAAAGATGCAAACCAGTCTCGCCTAGGGGTCACATGAAAAGTAGCGCTGGAATCAAGCATCCAATCTGATGCATCCACATGGTTCACCTCCGGAGTAATCAGTAGAGAAAAGCACGAATCATCGGAATCATCGTCTTTCGCAATATTCACCTCATTGGCCTTCGGGCCCTTTTTCTTGACATTCTCTTTCTCCTTGAGCTTCGGGCAGTCTCTCTTCCAATGTCCCTGCTCCTTACAGAATGCCCATTGGTTCTTTGCTAATTGGTGGCGGCCTCTAGACTTTGACCTTCCTCTATTACCACCTTTCGGATATGGGCTTCTACCTCTCGTCGACAAGGCCTCTCCTGAAGTACTAGCGCGGGAAGTCTCCTTGTCCTTCCTCCTCAAATCGTAGTTGGTCAATGCGTTAGTCACTTCAATATAGCTGATAGAAGATCTCCCGTTCAACAAAGTGAGCACGAAGGTATCATACTCCTCATTGGGTAAGGAGCCCAACAAAATAATCGCCTTGTACTCATCCGATATCTTCTCATCAACATTCGCCAAGTCCGACAACAACTTAGTATAGTTGTTCACATGAGCCGCTAGCGAGGTGCCTCTGGACATCTGAAATCTGAAGAGTCTTCGCAGCAAGTGTAACCTGTTCTCAACACTCTTTGTGAGATACTTATTGTTGAGAATTTCCCACATCTTCATTGCAGACGTCACCCCAATCACATCATATTTCAGTTCCTGTTCCAAACAGGACCTGATCACCCCACACGCGTTCCTATTCATCTTATCACATACCGCCTCTTCATATTTAGGTGGCCTCTCGTGGACCATAATGGTCTCCTCCAAGTTCTGAGCATTGAGCGCATCCTGTACGTCGCTCATCCAAAAACCAAAGTTGATTTTGCCGTCATACTTCACCACACTATTTTTAGTGTTCTGAAAACCAACTTGTATTGTACTCGCCATTGATTTGCTACTTTCACCTTCTTCTCCCATTGCGAACTAACTCTAAAATTGTAGAGAAGGAACAAATTTGATAGAAATTAGGAACCACCCAACTGAACCCTAGATTGGATTCCAAATAGATTTCCTAACCACACGAGGAAAGCGAAATCTCTAACGGCAACTCCTAATGCTATCTCCACCGAAGCCGAGAACTCCAAGAACTAAGCTTCACACAAGAATCTTCCTCCACCTAATCCAAAACACCCTAGATCTGAAACCTGGCTCTGATACCACTTGTTGCGCGCAGCAGAAATTTCGACAGCACTTCGGCAGCACAACAAGAGAGTCAAGTCGCAATAAGAATTCTTGTTTCTCAAAGGGAACAAGAATTTGAAGCCTAATATCTCATCAAAGTAAGATATTAGCTCTTCCTCTCGTCAGCTCTAGGACTGCGCATAGAGGGAACCTAAAAAGCTATTACAAATCACCCAAATAGCAGTACAACCAATTTTACGTGGTTCGGCAAATTGCCTATGTCCACGGGGCAAGGAGGGGGAGAGATCTACTATTAGAGGGAGAGATTACAACTAGGGTTTACAATCACTCATAATCTAAACCCTC
Source organism: Asparagus officinalis (assembly GCF_001876935.1). Lineage (NCBI taxonomy): Eukaryota > Viridiplantae > Streptophyta > Magnoliopsida > Asparagales > Asparagaceae > Asparagus > Asparagus officinalis. Next base: position 23,563 of record NW_017972935.1, on the reverse strand, counting down.
AAACAAACTCTCAAATCCCTCACAAATATCTCTCACAAAAGGATGCTCAAAACCCTCAATAAAGGGGCTGCTCAAAATAACAAAACAAATTATGACGGCTCTATGCACAGCGCCCTCTGCCTCTGATCTCTCGCAGTCAGCCGCAAAGAAAACAAACCCCAAACCTCCTGCTAACTATCACGAAACCCTAGGCAAGCCCATTTATAAGTGAATTTGCGGTCAAATCAAAAAATCCTGACCCGAAACTTGGGCCTTCTCCGCTGGAGTGTTCTGCATGCCTTCGTGTGCACACGTGGGTTATGGGCCCACTTTTCACATTTATATCATATATGTCTTTCAGGTTTTTATAATACTACCTTATTTGTCCTAAAATTAAATCATATGTTTGTGTGTGTGTGCATGCTTGCGTGCGAGTGTGTACATATACTCTCTTGTTCTTTTGGGTGTGTTTAAATTTTTTATGCTAAGGATTGTGGATATATTGGATAGTTTCTGTTAGGGGCTGTTTGGTTCGTTTCCTTCACTCTCCAAAAATTACTTTCCTTCATTTTCTTGTGTTTTCTTCACTTTTCTGAATAATATATCTTGTGTTTGTTTTGCCAAAAAATATGGGGTGAAAATACTTTCCACCATTTTCCTTAGTTTGGTTCAACTTGAAAAAAAAAAGAAAACAATTGATGTGTGAATAGGTTCCCTCATTTTCTAGTGTTTGGTTCAAACTAAAAAATCAAGAAAACTTGATTGTGATCACCATGGTAAGAATACCACTCATCATCATAATTGTGCATATAAACATGAAAATTGTGAACAAAATCAATTATCCTATGATCACAAGTGAATCAAATAGAAACAAAGGCCAAGCATCAACTGAAATCAAAGGCCAAGCATCAACTGAAATCAAAGGCTAACCATTAAAGTAACAGCGGACAAAAAGAAACAAGTAGAAAGGGATTAAAAACAAATAAATGAGACTCGTCGCAGTATTGCGTCAAAAAAGCCTCGTTGCAATCCGATCCCCTTTTGGACCTTTGGACTGAATAAGCGTTCTCTCTCTCTCTCTCTCTCTCTCTCTCTCTCTCTCTCTCTATAATACGTAGCAATCCCCACTTCCTCTCTCTCTCTCTCTCTCCTTCTCATGCTCCTATCCTGAAGACAACAATCTTAGCCCCATTCAGGCACCACAAGCCCCCGCACGTGCTCCCCGACCCAAAAAACTCTAGTCATCAAGCACGCCTCCATGCCGGCCGCCTGCGCCGCTCGCGTCTTCCAACTCACCCGCGAGCTCGACCACAAATCTGACGGCGAGACCATAGGGTGGCTCCTCCAGCAAGCCGAGCCAGCCATAGTCGCTGCCACGAGAACCGGTACCATCCTAGCCAACTTCTCCACCCTCAACATCTCCCTCCGCAGTAGCGGCAACCCAAGTTTTCCCCCTTTTTCTCTCCAGCATCAAAGGAATGGTACGTCTGTCATTTTTTATATCTACTTTCCTTCACTTTTCTCCGATTTCAGGTTTTTGGGGACGAAAAACGATTGGCCTCCAATTCCTACTTGGCGTTTGTTTTCTCTTCCTCTTCTATTTTATTTTGGCAAGCCAAATATAAAAAAATGTAGAAAATGGGGGAAACTGACAATTTTTTTCTCTGTCAGTTTTTTTTCCGGGCTTTCTTCACTTTTTTGACGAACCAAACAGCCCCTAAGCGTATGGTATGGCCCATCTATGAAGGGTTATTGGCAGCTAAGGAGCGTGGGAATCAAAACCACATGATGGTGGAGAAGGTGCTGCACATGAGGCATAATAGATAGTGCTACTCGAGCGGGTTGTTAGAGATGAGCTAATTAGAGCGAGACACATGGAGTTGTTAGAGAAAAGAGTGTGCTCATGTATAATTGTATAAAGAGCTATTATGTATCAGTCTTATTTCTCATGCAATGAAAATAGTATTTTCTCACCTCTTTCCTCTTCTCTTCATCTTCTCCTCTGTTGTTCTTCTCCCTCAATCTCTTCTCTAATTCTATTTTGGGAATTTTTTTAAGAGAGACCTTTTTTGCTAAATAATTAGCAAAATCGATCATTTTGCTAATTATTTAGCAAAATCGATCTTTTTTTGGCCAACATGCCAAAAAAGAGGCCGATTTTAAAAAACTGCTTGCTCGAAACATACGGGATTAGTAGTCATGTGTGTTTAGTCGCCAATTTTGACGACTAATCACACCACAAAAATCTACGGGACTACTAATCTCGTAGATTTCAGGTCTATTACAAGTCCATAACTATACCCCATTTCTGTGGCTCATAATGGGAGTTGAGAAGACATCGGGTCACGCCACCAACAGATCTCGCCGTCGCACCGACGCCGAACAAACCATAGTGATCGCAAAACAAGAAACAAACAAACAGCAGCAACAACGAAAATAGTAGAGACAAGCACCAGCAACTTCCTACCAGAGGAGCGAGTATTCCTATTCAGGTGGTCGAGGGAGGGGAAACACAAGAAGGGTTTGGACGGATCAGTGTTGTTGAACCCGCAGACGCCGCCCGCAGCGCAGCGGCAGACGAAGAAGTTGGAGTTGTAGGCGTCGACGGAGAGGTCCCAGCGGATGGTGAATCCTGAGCGGAGGAACGCAGACAACACGCTTGAGGCATCACCTGCGTAGTTTGAGCTTAGGTTTGGTTTGTAATGGGGAAAGAGGATGTGAGGGGAGGGGATGAGATGGGACTGGAAAGAGGAGAGGTTGCAGTTTTGGGCGGGACTGAGGTCGGGCAGAGGGAGGTGAGGCTAGGGCATGTGTTGGAGAGGAGGCGGAAGGGGGAGGAGGAGAGGTTGATGAGGGGGGGAGGGGAGGGCAACCGGGGGAGGGGGGAGGGCGAAGGTAGGGAGTGAGGGGAGTTGAGAAGACATTTTGTAATACACCTGAAATCTATGGGACTAGTAGTCCCGTAGATTTTTATGGTGTGATTAGTCGCCAATTAATAATGACTACACATACGGGACTATTAGTCTCGTATGTTTCGAGCATACTGTTTTTTAAAATCGACCTCTTTTTGACAAAAAAGAGGCCCATTTTGCTAAATAATTAGCAAAATAGTCAATTTTGCTAATTATTTAGCAAAAAATATCTTTTTTATTCCCTTCTATTTTACTCATATTCTCTTTTAGTTTCATCAATGGCAGGTCCTTGAATGGGCTAGTGGTGCTGACAACTCGGTATCAGAGCAGGGTGAGGATGGGTTGGAAATGTCTGATGTCGGAAGAATAGAGTTAGATTCCCTTAGGGCAGTCGTGGAGCAGAAAGAGGTGCCATTAGTACTAGGAATAAGTGATTGAGTTGATGGGTTAGCGCGGCTCATGATGGGTTTCTCTGCTCAGATGAATACCCTAGTTGAGCATATCGGCAAGATGATGAGTGAGAGGACTCGACGAAGCATGGAATCGGTGTTGGGACATCCACCAATAGCGAGTTCCTCTCAACTCTCAATTGGTGTGCTATGAAAGGTATCATCATCAAATTAATGGGAAGATGACCTAATTCTCAACTGGATCTACACCGAAATGTTGATCGAAATTCCATTTATTCACCAGAGAGAATATTCATGGTGGATCTATCAGGTACAACAATTGTTCAGAGTACTATTCGATCTTCGATGAACAAAGAGTTTGACGTGCAGTGCTATTTTTGAATGAAACCCCTCCTCTCCAGAGTTTTTGCTAGAGAAGGGAAAGGGGAGAATACTAAGTTGGGCTAAGTTTGAGGAGGCCTTGCTCAGTTGCTTGGGGCCTTCTGAATATTTGGACTACAAAAGGGAGATATCAAAGCTGCAACAAACTAGGTCCTCATGTGATTATCAAGCCTAACTCAAAAAATTATCTAATTTTGTTTATGGTCTTCCATATGATTGTGATTATTATTGTTATTTTAATGGAAACGATAGAGTTTTTTTTAAAAGCCAAAAACATGGCATTATATCCAACCAGCTATATGATAGTTCAAACTAAATTAGTCTAGCCCATTGTGCCAGATGATGAGCAATCTTGTTTCCGGTTCTAGCCACACAAGCGAAACAATATTCATCAAAATCACGGTAAATTGAAAATATGTTTGCATGATTTGTTTCTTTAAAAGAGGATATCACTTTATATGCACATTAAATTGAAAATATTTTTGCATGATTTGCTATATTATTATTGCATGATTTGTTTCTTTAAAAGAGGATATCACTTTATATGCACAGTAAAATTATTATCAGCTCAGTATATATTATCATTGTTTGGTTTATTTGCTTGAAGTAAGATATGCATTTATTATATACGCATGAAACTAGAAATTTTTACAGCATCTAGCAAGTGCCAGATATCCATCTAGGTTAGAATATAGTGATGTATGTTTTCTTTCTATTATTTTGTATACCAGATAATTTTCTATATTATATACTATTCTGTGATTAATTTGTTTACTTAATTAAGAAATGAGATGTGTTTATATAAAGCTGAATCTGTCAAAATAAAAGTTTCCAAAACTTGGTCTTAAATTTACGTCTTGATACATGGTATTTAATAGCGTCCTCGTCCTCTAGAACATTCGTCAAGGCCATTTGTGAGTTGTAAGCTTAATTCATGCATAAATTAATTATTTCTCACATAAGTGCATCTCTTCATAGATAGTAACGATTATTTCATCATGGGATTTGTGTCCTATATGCTTAGATCCGGACTTACCAAACAGTAAACTAGTATGGTATATAACAGAGAATATAGAGAATATTTCCTTCTGATTATCAATTTATTACACAAAATAATAGAGAATATTGTCAGAAAAAATAGAGAATATTGAGAGATGAAAGCATATTTTCAAAATTGAGAAATTAAAGAGGGGCATGGTTAAATAAAAAATGACAATGATCTCAACTCGTTACACGAGAATCATGGCGCATGAGCTAACCCTTTAAAAAAATCTTTTAGAAAAATTCCTTACAATCGAGAGAGAATGTTCTAAAAATTAGTAATCATTATAGAGATGAACTATATTATAACGTGAAAGAGGATGAACTTGAAGACAGGACATTAAGGGAGATGAAGTTCAAAAAGAGCGCAACACGACAACACCATCACCAGCGAAAAAAAGATCTCGAATTCAATTCATTAGACAAGTAAAACAATATTGTTGAAACCTTATTCTCATCTAAAACAAAACCAAAGTCCGACGATACAACTACAGCAACATTTGAGGCTAATAATTTCTCCACCACAATAAAAACATAAATCTCAACAGTCGACTTGAGACTGAACAGGCCTCAAATCAAATTGAAGCGTACCTAAACTTTATAGGAGTCTCTTGAACAACTGGACCACCGTTGTTGATAATCAAATTTATTGTTAGCTGGTTGTTTATGAACCATGCATGTTGAATGGATGCCGTAATCAAGCGCGCCAACCATTTACTTGTCAACGGCTTCAGATGCTATAATGTCTTCAATAACAACTGTGAGGATTTCGCTATCTACTGTAAAACGAGTCTTCTTGTGGCCGAAAAGTGGGTCCTTAGGCAGAGCGGGCAGGCGATATCGATCGTTGGTAGGAACATGGCAGTGGTTGCGTCGACACCATTCAGGCTTCTTACGACGAATGTGCATATATGGGATGGCGGTGATGGGGGTGGGGGTTTATTGTGAGTAGGTACTTTGCGGATGTTAGTAATAGGAGGGATGTGGTGAAGGTGGAGGATTTGACGGCAACCGGTAGGGTTCGGGTTGTTGAGGGGGAGACGAATGTGTTCTGTTAGAGTATTTGTACTCATACAAAGATTCCATTCTTGTAGTAATTTATATGAATTATATGATCACTTACATATATTCAATTCTAACATGTATTCGGTTGCATAAATTGCTTCGTTATTCATGTTGACATATGGTAATTTGTTTATGGATTTTGGGCATATTGTTTACCTTACAAAGATGATCTTGGTGTATTGTATATGTTTCTTAAAATGGATGAAGGATGAGCCAAGGATACCAAGCAAGCAAGCAAGCAGCAGGGAAAAAAAACACTGTAGCATTGTATTCTTGACGGGAATTTCGTCTAGGATACCTACTATTCTAGATGGAAATGAATTCCGTCTAGGATGCGTCTAGGATGCATCCTAGACGTAGGATACCTACTATTCTAGATGGAAATGAATTCCGTCTAGGATGCGTCTAGGATGCATCCTAGACGGAAATCCGTCTAGGTTGCATCCTAGATGGAATTCATTTCCATCTAGAATAGTAGGTATCCTAGACAGAATTTCCGTCTAGGATACATCCTAGACGGAATTCATTTCCGTCTAGGATATTCCGTCTAGGATGCTTCCTAGACAGAAATTCCGTCTAGGATACTGCATCTTAGACAAAATCTTCCTGGACCAACATCCTAGACGAAATTCCGTCTAGGATAGTCTTTTTAGATGGAAATTTGACTTTCCTAGATGAAATTTTCCGTCTAGGATACTCCGTTTTTTACCTGTGCGTGAAAGAGGATGAACTCGAAGACAAGACATTAAGGGCGATGGAGTTCAAAAAGAGCGCAACACGACAACACCATCACCAGTGAAAAAAGATCTCGAAATCAATTCATTAGACAAGTAAAACAATATTGTTGAAATCTTATTCTCATCTAAAACAAAACCAAAGTCCCACGATAAAGCTACAACAACATTTGAGGCTAATAATTTCTCCACCACAATAAAAACATAAATCTCAACAGTCGACTTGAGACTGACAACATTTGAGGCTAATAATTTCTCCACCACAATAAAAACATAAATCTCAACAGTCGACTTGAGACTGAACAGGCCTCAAATCAAATTGATTCTCCACCACAATAAAAACATAAATCTCAACAGTCGACTTGAGACTGAACAGGCCTCAAATCAAATTGATGATCCCAAGCATACCTAAACTTTACAGGATAGTCTTGAAAAACTGGCCGACCGTTGTTGATAATGCAACGGCTACCCTCTACTTTGAATAAGTAAGGGTTAATAGGTTCACTAGTCTTAAATCCGTCGCATGATACGTATAACAACGATTGGGGGCACATGCAGTCGTTGCTTAGAGAACTAGGATGCTAGGCTAAGGATAAGATTTTGTTTCTATAAATATATATATAGTCTTCTATTGTTGAAAGTAAACTAAGAGAAGTGAGTGACACTATTCTTCTGATCTAGGTTTAATATAGGTTGGCACATACTCATCCATATCTATTGTTGAAAGTAAACTAACGATTGGGGGCACATGCAGTCGTTGTTTAGATGAGTAAATCCCAACTAGGTTGGCACATACTCACCCATATCACTATCATTTGTAACTTTTTTCGAAATAATTCATTACAAATTTAAAGCTAAGAAATAAAAATTTCAATTTGATGAATATTATCTAATCTTTATATCTATCTGCTAGTCTCAACTCTTCAAATTTATCTTTAATTATAGCAATCTGATCGATGTCTTGTGTTCACTTCTCGTACCTCCACCAATCTTGTAAGCACATCACCGCTTGTACAGTATACGGATCTAAGCATGTCATGTAGTTGTCGATCAAACGTCCTGCTGTGCTGGGGTTGGGGCTGGGGTTAGGGTTGGGGGTTAGGGTTGGGGTTAGGGTTAGGGGTTAGGGTTGGGGTTAGGGTTAGGGTTAGGGTTAAGGGTTAGGGGTAGGGTTAGGGTTAGGGTTAGGGTTTCGGGTTAGGGCTGACCCAAGGCTTCACTGGTAGCATGATGGATGGAGAAGAAGATGAACCTGGAACGGACGGCGAAGCAAGAGTAGAAGTGGCCGCGGAGGGTCTCCTTGGCGGGACAAGGTGTTTGACCTGTCTCCCCAACGAGCTCTTTGCGCGGAGACAAGTGACCACTGTCTCGCCCAAAGGAGCCGTCTTTGGATGCCTCCGGGTCTTGATTTTGCACAAGTTTGGTCTTTGGAATCCAAATCTTACGGGATTTTGGTGGTTCTTTGGTCATCTCTCTTTTCTTTAACTCTTGCGCCTTTCGTACAGGAGCATGAGCGTGCGCGGCACGAGCACGACGACTTTGGATGCGCTCCTTTTTAGTCGAATGAGTCCTCTTGACGAGAAACCATTCCTCTATCAATGGCTTGGGGGGAAGTATTAGCGACTTGTTGTTGAAGTGACTCAGTTGCTAGACGCTTTCGTGATTCTAAGTCTGCGTAGTAGTGAACTCCGTCAATCTGTTTAATGGCCCTTGCAAACTAACGGGCCTTTTGCTAGCATTGTCTCTAACGACCCCTCTTTATCAGAGTTGGTGAACTTGACTCCTTAACTGGGGAGGAGCCATTGCGAACAAAATCTCCGGCCTTGTAGATTGCCGGAATAACATTGCGAGGGGGAGTTTCAGCAACTGTTAGGTGAGCGTCGTCACCCTGAGTCTCCATTGGTGCGGAAGACTGGAAAACCTTCTTCGTAGACGAGACCCTCCTGTACTTGCGGGAAGAAGAGGATTTTGATGAAGACAAAAAGAAATACTCCTCGAACTTGGCTTGTTCGAACTTGTATTCTAGACAATCGACCATTGAACCGACTTAAACGTTGCTAGGCTGCAACACGACAGTCTCAATGATGGGACTGCTAGTTCCCACTGCGGTCGCCAACATGTTCGCTTCGGAAACAATTTTCTTTGTAGCTTCCATTAAATCATTTAAAAAACAAAAGAATAAGTTTTACACGTGTAACCCTCTTCTTTACAAAGAAAACAAAATTGTGCTTCCCAGTAACACATACAGAAACTCCTACGTAGTAATCTCTGCTTGCGTGTGATTCTTTGCCTGTGTCGGGGATACGTTATCCGTGGACCACCGAGCAACATTTCCTAGTTGGATACGAAGAAAGCTTAAGGTTAATGTTTCTATGGGGAAATAAGAACCGAAGTAAGTGTCTTAGCAAAGTAAGTCAAGTACTCTTCTCTGGATCAAGTATAAACTTGAACTCAAGGAAACACCAAAAGACTCTTGAGATACACAGAATACGGGCTATTTCAACCATATTCGTATAACCTTGGTCATTCAAATTTGCTATGAAATAAGCTTATTGACATAAAAAATTGCAATGAAATAAGGTTATTTGCACTAATTTAAGGCTCAGAATACATAAACTAAAACAATATTAAAAAGCCCGTCATGACATACATATCCATAGTTTAAGGAGAATAAAATTATTTCAACCAAATATTCTGAGTACTGACTCAGTAGCTCATTGAATTGACTTTGCTAACGAAAGAGGATATCTTCAAAGGGTCCTTATTGATCCCATCAGGACCACAGATGCCGCTGCTAACATCAACTCCATCTGGTTTAAGAGTTAGAGCTGCCTCCAGAACATTTTCAGCATGGAGGCCTCCGGCCAACAACCAGCCATGTTTGCTTCTGACTAGAGCTGCCTCCAGAACATTTTCAGCATGGAGGCCTCCGGCCAACAACCAGCCATGTTTGCTTCTGACCGGAGGCAATTTAAACCTTTGCCAATTGAATCCTTTGCCACTGGATACACATTAACATTAGCAGAAGACTAGGATAAATCTAACCAAAGGGTACAAAGTTTTAACATATAACATGCAGATCCAGAGATATTTACATAATTAGAATGACTGGGTACATTTTTACGTTTTTAAATATTTCATAGAAAATACAAAACGCACAGGATATTCCACACGGTACTTTTCCAAAATAAACCAGGTTAGGATTATATACGAGTCTTTTCTGAACATATGAATTCTTAACATACAGAAGTATGTTTTTTACACCGCTCGGACTAATCGGCATTGAATAGTAAAGCGCGCACCAACAAGATTTATTCAGTTCAAGAAGAATAAAAAGTCAAGGGATAGTTCTTAGATCTCACAAACACAAACAAAGAGGTTACCAGGGATTATCGCCAGACTATGTTGCACGGGAACGGGTACGAGTATGTGTAAGGGTATATGCAAGGTAGGGTATAGGGATACGACAAATTTGTAAAATGTAGGGTACAAAGACACAATTATACACATACATACAGAAATTCATAATTTATATGAGATCAATATAGTTATTCACATGTTTTAAGAGTAAAAATTCTCATAATATTTCTATGTTTCTTTTACTATGCAGATTAAAAAATTAGAAAACTGTCTGTTGAATAAAGCTATACCTGAAAGAGCATAGGAAAAGGACATACAGTGCTAAACGAGACATTAAACTCAATGTTATAAGAACTGAAATGCATCTATTTTGCGTGTGTATAAATTCCATCAACAATCTCTCATATATGCAGCTTGTTGGATATATGTCAAAGAAGTGAATGACAAGTGTTTTAAATTAAAGGATTATTTACAAATATACCTTTTGAATCATGGTCATTTGCAAAAATGCCCCCTAAATATTAGTACTTGCAAAACTAACCTTATTCCATTGCAAATCATCAACTTGGTGATAAAAATTTGACTACTTTGCTGATAATTTTTACATTGCAATAACAAATTAACATATTAAATGATTAATTGCTTTGAGGATATTTTTTTCCAAGATTAATGATTTGAGGGGTACTTTGCAAATACTGAGATTTGGAGGGTATTTTTGCAAATACCAATGATATAAGGGGTATACATGCAAATAACTCTAAATTAAAAAATGTGTTATACTATTGATTACATGTCTGAATAGATGAATGCATATATTTAAGGAGTGTCCATGAAATGTTGGTGTCTGCTACATGTGTTGTACGTATCAGGTATGATATGGCTTCATGATAGAAGTATTTGTTGGGATTTTCGAAACATGCAAACGATCTCGAAATGCATAATATGCAGCAAGAAAATCACGCACAAGAATTTATCATGAAAACCTTTAACTAGGAAAAACCACATGAAAATGAAATCAATCCACAATCTCCAACAAAACTACAGCTTTTTGGACAGGCAAGGAATGTGAAACCGTTCCCTCTCACAATACTCAAGTATTGTTACACCCTCTGTTAACCCTAGATTACGAGAATAGTCTTCTTAGTTTACAACAATAGGGGACACATGTAGAGAAACAAAAATTCTATCCCTAATCTAACCTTCTAGTTCTGACAAGCTACAAATTTCTTATCATGATAAGATCTCGTCTCCTAATCATAATAGACATCTAATCCTATCTAACTACATGAAGTTATATAAAGAATCAAAGATACAATCTCAATAATCTCCATCTTGGCTTTAGTGCCCAACCTACCTCGATTTATCATTATCGTCTTGAAACTTTTCTGCTAGTGTTTTCCGTTGCTTTGCACTTCAAACCAAAGTATTTGGATCTGCACTCGCATCCACAATAGGGGATGCCCGACAAGTCTTGCCACTACGCACGTCATCGTGGATCACCATTGCATGCTAAAGAGATTCTCGCCATATGTAATATCATAAGAAAGTCGAACATGCTACAGTATCTCCATGCTTGCTCTCCTACTCTACCAGCATCACTCACTTGGGACCATATAGGTGTACCTTTCCTACACCATCCTACGAGCCAGATGCTACCATACCAACATCTCTTGGCTGAGACCGAATAAGATGGCTAATGGACACCTTCCCCACAAGATCGATATTGTCATCTCTTGCATTACTTGGATTGGACCAGACATGAGCTTTGTTTTCCCACCCCTCCCCACAAGTCCAATATCACTACCTTTATGTGTATCACTCGTCTATGCCTGCTTGCAAGCTCTACCTAATACATCACTATTCTCAAGTCTACACATATCAATTATCTCCTGCTCGTGCGACAACCGCAAACCACTTCATGATGATAACTCCACTACTAGAATTACGTCAGTCTCTGACTCTAGCATACCTAACTCATCCACTTAAGATTCCTTCATCATGTCTGCTATCAAATTTGCCTCTCTGTCATCCTCAGAATTTTTTTGCACCTTATGACCAATCCAAGCACAATCTGAAATCCAAACCCTTCCATCGCCTTTAAAGTACTCAATAACTTATGGATTAACTCTTGGATCATCAACATCTGCCTTCAACTAACCAATCTACTGACAAAACAAATTGTATCGTCCAATGTGGATCCAGAACACCAATCACGAAGAGAATACTAATCAGCAAAATTTTGCACCTCTGATCCTACTACTTATCTCTTTTTCTTCCACATGACCCAATGCAACAGTAACCTCGAGATTTTTTTCCTGCGGTTCTTTTACACAGACATCACAACCTGAAAGAAAAGACTCGCAAACCCAGCTTCAATGCTACTTTCCTGACTTGCCACCTTTGTGACCCACGACTACCGTTACCGACCACACCACTCGAATATGCACGAACTGCCATACCTCATTATGGTAACACTTGTTGGGATTTTTAGAACCTGCAAACCTTAAAAAGCACAATACGCAACAAGAAAATCTCACACATGAAATTAACGTGGAAAACCCTTAATCGGGAAAAAAATCACGTGATCAAAATTAGTCCACTCTTACTAAGGTTCCAATATCAATTGTCGAGAACATTGAATGATCAAAATCTATATTCGATTGCGAATACTCAGGGAATATCAAGGATATATAGTAATTATTGAAGTGCTATATCAGATGATTTTTTTTATATACATATAATCTAATTATACTTAATGAAACCTGAGCATACAAAAACATAAATAATCCATGTTTAGAATCACTAACTAATTGTAAAAGCTTACTTAAAGAAATGAGCTTACTAGAATTTTGCTAAAATTTTAATTATTGCAGGAGTTTTTGCTAAAAACACTTACAAAGTTTTGCAAAACTATATTATTCTATGACAAGCCATAAAAAAGGACATATAGACAAATATATTGACAAATATGTTAGCCATGTCGGGGGTAATAATCGTCAAAAATTGCCAAAAAGCGGTAAAGAATATTGAGACCATATTGTTCTAAGGCAAGCCTTATAAAAGCATATATTGGTTGATATATAGGGCTATATAGAGGGTATTATAAACAATTATCACTACCAACAAAGTTACAACATTTTGGACGGGCAAATACTGTGAAATTTTCTCCTCTAAAAGTTACAATCTTTTTGGACATAAAGAAATTGTGAAACCCTCTCTACTCAATCTTTTGGTCAAGACAAAGACTGTGAAACTGTCTTCTCTTTGACGCTACTCTTGAATCTGCTTACATCCTATATTAAACCTAGATCAGAAGAATAGTGTCACTCACTTCTCTTAGTTTACTTTCAACAATAGAAGACTATATATATATTTATAGAAACAAAATCTTATCCTTAGCCTAGCATCCTAGTTCAAATAGAATACAAACTCCTTATCATGATGAGTCCCCATCTTGTAATCATGATAGACATCGAATACTATCTAACTACATGAAGTACTATTGAACTGCATGAAGTTGTACAAAGAATCAAAAGCACAATCCCAACATTATCCACGCAACATAGTTGCCCTCTCATCCCTACGATGTTTTTAAGTCGGTTTCTTGATGATGAGAAAGTAAGCACAGATTTTAGGAGTTTAGGGGGTTTTGTTTATAAGTCATTCTTTCTCCTTGAGAAGCAGGTTTTTACACATTTGCCATCATCATCTCATAGTTCCACGATGACTAGATCAAGGATGATAATTTCCCTGTCCAACCTGTAAATGTGGTAATCGTAAACACATATTATTACCTTTCGTAGCCACGAAAGTCATAGAAGTGTGGCCCTTGCCATTATTGCTTTCTTGTGTTCTTCAGCATAATTTGACCGTACTCGAGTTTTCCTCAACGGTTGTCATTATAACCTTGGTAGTCCATAGGATCATGAGTAGATCCATATCAGTTGTTACACACGCACATACATGTATCCCGAAATAATATATCTTTGCCAAAAGGCTAATTCATTTCATGTGTATGTGTTTTAGAGAAATCTAAAGGATCATCATAAGTGGCAGAAACATGGCACTCCAAATTGACACAGGAAAGGGCATAATCAGTAGCGCAAGAAACAATGTAAAGGATTCAATTTCCTACTTTCATGGACAAAGGCTTTTGGATGCTCAACAAGGTTTTCATGACAAAAGTAGTATAGCAATTTAAAAGTAAGAGAGAAGTTCTTCTGACCTGCCCCCCTTCGCACTATCTACCAGAACCCAGTCAACTAAGGCAGCAGCTTCACCAGGAACATGGTTGAGAAGTTTCCCATTTTCATCAGCATGGATAACGTAAATAACCCTACTCAATGGCAGCAACTCATGGTTGAGAAGTTTCCCATTTTCATCAGCATGGATAACGTAAATAACCCTACTCAATGGCAGCAACTTTCGGAGCTCAGCACGAGAACAATCTCCGTGAAGCTGCAAGAAAACATGCAAAAGTAAGAAGGAAATAGCTCGAAACATTCAATTAGTTAGAACAGAAGATAGAAGGAATTAATTTTAGACTAGCTAGTACTTGGACAAACTCAAGGCCAGATACTTCGGCGACTCGTAGTATTGTGCTCACATCATCCTCAACAAATACTCCAACTGGCTCTGCGCCGTTGTCTCGGGCAGCTTTTGAGATTTCCTTTGCGACTTCCAGTGACACAGAACGCTTTGAGTGGGGCCAAAGTATCATCCCAATAAGATTAGCACCAGCTTGAGCAGCGAGTTCTGCATCTCTAGCAGAGGTGATCCCACACATTTTAACTCTAGGGTGGAAATTTTTGGAGTCTTTTCCAGAGCTTTCTAGAGAACAAGATACAGAAGAGGCCCTGATTTTCTTTAGACATTGTGAGCTTCTTGATAAAAAGTTGAGTCGAGCATTGCGGAAGTCTAAATTATCTTGAATGGAAAAAAGAAAAGAAGAAGAATTATCACACTGCTTTGTTCTTAAGCATTAGAAAGGACACTGTTTTAGACAATGAGGAAGAAAAAATAAAATCAATAAAGCTTATAGCATGTTTTGGTAAAGATCAAAAAATTTCCACTCTTATATATAAATTTGCTTGTCAAGAATGGTCAATATGCAGCTAAACATTAACATGATAGTGAACCATGATAGCAATATAAATAGAACTTAGCAACTAGTGGATATGAGCTTTCAGAATAACATCTCTTGTAGAGTTTCTTTCATGCATCCAATATAAAAGTATGGAAATACATCTATTCTGCAGCAGAAAATTAATATAGATTATGCTTAGGCTTCATTTATATTAGAGTAACTCTTATCTTTAAGAATTTCATGATATGAATGATAATACTCACTATAACTGGAGATGATCATGAACAAAACGCGTTTATCAATTATCAGTAATCTTGATGGTATGCCTTTCATAATAGTGCTAGTAAGGAAGGGCATGCATGCTGCTTTATGTAGATATTGCACCAAAATCAAAGAATTACATAGGATGATCAATGTATACCATGAAAATATATACACATATGATATTCCTTTTAGTTTATCAACAATAGTAATTATGTGTATAATGTGGATGAAAACTTTAGCTTGATTAGTAACTTTTCTGTATTACGTCTATATTGACTTCTCACTTGTTTTTTTATGAAAATGTTGCCTCGTACGACAACTGAAAAAAGTGTAACGACATCCTAACAAGTATTCATTGACTTCATAGCTCATGCAAACATTCATCAAATGTATGCATGCTCTGTATAGAAGTTGCACAAGTTGCAAGTGCAGTTGTTGCACAAAATTAAACAAGGTGATAAGTAAATTACAATATTTAAGTATTTAGTAGATGACTATAATTAAAACAATAAAAGCATTACAAGGTGAAAACACTGATGTTAGTTAGCAGTTAGCATTCCGTTTTCAAAAAATAAATTTCTATTATAATTATTGACTCACCTTGAATGAAAAAGTATACATAAATATAAAACACGATGTAGGATGAAAATTGAACTTAAAGTATATTATAATATTTAATTATTAGATGATTATAATTAAAAATAATAAACTGTGTTACTTGGTGATAAGTGCTAATAAACAAGTTGAATGGCAGCACTTAAAATTATAGATTAAAATTTTATCTGTATTTTAATCTAAATATTAATATCTCTATTACTTGTGAAGATCCAAACGCATCTCTTGAGGTTCTTATCTCACATAGATGAGTTAGAATATTATTGTTATCGAATATTGTTGTTATTTGATTATTTACGCAATTAATCAATTGATTGCTAACAACAGAAAGATGTCGGATTAATTTACGGTGAATTGCTGTAAGAATGGTGAGTAAAATCTTTTAGATAAATCGTTCTTTCACATTTTCACAAAGACTATGGTCCCGTTCAAAATCACCAACCACTATACTCTTTTTATTTCTTACAATATTTTTTGACGACTAAAGAGCAGTTTGTCTTTGTGGTCATGTACTTGCTACGTGACGTGTTAGACCTAATGATATTCTTTTTAGTGTTAGGATCAAAAATCTTCAAAACCTCTTGTGGAATAAAAGAAGTTCTGAGTTATGTGCAAAACTCAAGTTAGAGGTGTTTTGTGTAATTCAAACAGATAGTTAGGGGGTTTATGTCGAAATGGACTCTTTTCGTAGAGAAATAATCATAGCTTACTTAATAATCCTCTTTTGTGAAAGGCCCAAGCCCAATCCGTTATTGAATGGGTATTCATTTTTGAATTGCAGGGAGAGGAGAAATGAAATGATGCACATGTGTCTTCATGGGCCCACAAAATTTTGAGCTGCTAGGTGAAACAGACAGTTTCAACAAAAACCAAATGAGCTATTAGGCACTTTTATATACAGTAATGATATATTGGTCAGATTACATCATCAGTTCTCTTCCAGAAATTCAGATGACCAAGTCATAAACTTAACAAGCAAAAAAAACTGATAATTTAGTTTATGCCGGTGATATAAATCAAGAAGTCAAGTAGCCTCATCCCGCCTCGAGCGTAGTTGATAAGTTTATCAAAGATATACTTCAATTAGCGTAGGCAAATAAAAATAGGATTGAAAAAAGAACTGTATGATGTGGGAAGTATCAAGATAGTATAGTTTTAAGAAAAAGGAATTGAACCACCTATTATCTGAAGGAGGGAAAGCAACTTGGAGGAAATTCTAAGATTCAAATAGCTTACTGAAAACATCCTGCAATGTTACTCAAAGTAGTTACGCCGAAGCGCATAATTTATAAAAGTTCAAAAGATATTTAAATAAAACTGCACATTGATTCACCATATTCAATTCTTCCATTCACCAGAAAAATAAGATAGATGATTCCAATGATATGAGAAAATCCAACTGGAGTTCTCAGAAATCACTCTAAGGTCCGCTACTTACTCCATAACTGACAAGATACAGTTTCATGCTAACAAAACTATTAAATCAATTCAGAGCAAGGATCTTTTGTTTTTTTACGAGATGCAAGGACATAACAAATGCTCCTATGATATGCCTTTTTTGTACCAAAAAAGTTAATGATTTCTAATGCACATTGGTAGATGTGAAAATTGCAGTGTCAAGTAAGTGTTATCCGAGAGCTAATCATATTTCTAGATATATAATGTATTATCTCAAAAATATTTCACTTCAAATTATCAGGTGACTTTCAGCCAGGTGTTTATTTATGATGTTAGCGATTGATTATGTACTCGACCCTACCTCCTCTCTAACTAAGGGTCTTCTCTAATTAACAAATGATGTGCTAAGACCCACCATCACAAAAGATGTGCTTCTTTCAACCATGGGCACGCGTAGCAATGAACTAGTAACAGTATTTCTGGTGTAAGATTCCCTATTAACAAATGGTGTAAGATTTCCTTCATGTATAGAACAGTGCATTCCAAAATTAGATTACCTAATTTAAATTAGCGGTCCACAAGCTTTATATAGTTAGCAACAGCAAATAACCAACAACCCAACAAACTTGAGGAAAATAAATACCAGCATAATAAAAAACATATATCAGAAGGCAACATAGCCTCCAGTGTAGTCATCAGTACAAATCAGATACAAACAAACATAAAGTTAGAGTACAACAATATTCAAGATGATTATTCTAATATGAAATATCCCAGATCTACACATAAAAATATCCCAAATGCGAATCCACACTCATCAAAGTGATTGAACTCCACATGCAAGAACAAGAAAATATAACATGGTAATGTTTTAGATTAAAATGAGGAACGATAGTAGATATCATGTAAATTATTCAACTAAAACAAATAAAAAAATTAGAAATATAATTCCTTATTCTCAAATCTTGCCCTTTGCCCACTGTAGATAACATGAAGAGAGAATTAATTGGAAAAAAATCCCTCCATCTCAAATTTCTCATTGTCGAAAACTAATCAAACCCATTAAGATTTCATGCAAGGGGATTCCCATCACCAACAATCAAAAGTAGAAAAAACCCAAACGTCAAAATCCCAATTTGATGCTCAAAACGAAAAATCCTCAACCCATAAAAATGTCAAGACACCAATACAAACGAACCCACTTCGGTTTTCCACTCAAACACAAAAACCCATATAGATTTCACGAAATGAAACAACAAAATCATTAAATCTCAGGAGAAAGAAGCTCACTTAGCGGTCGAAGACGAGGCTCCGATGG
>NW_017972934.1:0-12884 GCF_001876935.1 Asparagus officinalis | reverse complement strand
GTATTTCAGGACAAACAAATTTACTACAGCATTCCAGGAAATTGTGGATGCATATGGGTAAGTCATGGTTCAACATATGCTGAAGTTCAGTGATATGAACAACCTCTTTTAATGCTAAATAAGTAATAATCATCACCTATTTATAGCAACACGGTTGAACAACCAACACACTTGTTGCCACAGAAAAATGTGTATCAGTATGATTCCCATCATGTTACTTTATTCACGATGTCGGAGCTAAAACACAATAAAAACACAGATCACTGCTCAAATCTGCATTTAATCATACACATCAACATATAAAAATCATTTCCATTTTCTTGTTCGCTCCACTTTGGTAACTGAGTCTCTGATTTTATTTATTTCAGGATTGCCAGATATCAAGAAGCAAATCCTGCCGTATACACTATTGTCACATTTCTGTTTCTGTTTGCAATAATGTTTGGTGACTGAGGTCATGGTTCATACTTGTTGGCTGCTACACTATATTTCATATTCCGAGAAAAGAAACTATCTTCTGAGGTCAGCATGTTATACCCTGAGTCTTGAAAATTTTACCACAAAAAATATAAAAAATACATGTCCTACTTAACAAAAAAAATGTTCTACTTAACCATATTTTGTGTAATTTAGCTTGCTCAATTTGCTTTCTTTGAATGCTTGATGTTCATTATATTGTTTACTACCCCATGTTTATTTTTTTTTCTTTATTTTTGTTACAGGCCCCTGTTTTCAAAGAAACGTACATGATAATACCCGTGCAACATGAAATCTTAAACAATGTAAGACAAGTCTTGACTAAGGTGATATGATGCCTGATTTTTGTGTACATAGAAATATTGCTACTATTTTTTCGTGTTCTCACAATTATAAGCATATTCCTTGGTAGATGTATGTTTCCATAATAACAGGTCATTACGTGTATAGGATACAACAGGTTCTGTTAAACTGTGGGATATTACTAGGGGAATTGTAATTCAAATATAGGAATATGGTCTTCTATAGGTAGCGAGATTGGAAAAAGAAAATACAGTTTTAAATTTCACATGACAACATTATTAGCTTTAAATTTTGGCTTAGTTATAGATCTCCCTTGCACTTGGTAAATATACAACAGAAATTTTCACTATGTTGCCATTGCTGTAGAAGAAAATTTCATATAACTATATTTGACTGACCGATTGTTTTTTGTAGGTTGAAGTAAATAGAAAGGAGGCTACTATTCTTTATAAGTTCTTGAAAGATAAAAATGATGTTTTTGGGCGATGACATCAAGTGGAATTTCACTAAGTTCCTTATGGACAAAGAAGGAAAAGTCGTGGAAAGATATACACCAACCACCACATCTTTGAAAATAGAGGTATTACTTTGACAATGAAATGTATAATTTTACTTTACTTTTATTTGTACTTATTATTGCCACTATACTTTATCTTCCAGAAAACAATAGAGCCTTTTGGGGTTTGCATGAATTTAAGTACCTTCTTTGAGGACCTATATTAACGATAATGCGAGTATGTGACCTTATGTACGAATAAAGGGATGTTTCTTCTAAAAAACTTGTATATTGATGGAAATTCATTTGCTTCTTGTTGTATGTAATAAATATTATTTATTTTAAATTATTGGATTTCAACAATTACACAAGCTATCATGTTGGCTCTTTTTCACTCTCATTGTATGTATATCGCCATGCTAATTAAATACTTTCCTGGTTTGTAATGTGATGCTGAATATTAGTTATTTGCAGTTAAGATCAACTAACATTTTCTTGATTGAACGATCACTTTTATCTAACGCACCATATATATATGGTTGATTAGGTTCCTTCTCTCTAGACAACATCCTAAGTCCTGTGAGATAATGTTTAATTGACATTCATCTTGTGTATTGTGTATAAGTTCAATGCATAATTATGAAAACATTATGGATTTTGACTATTGTAGTTTCTTAATATGCATCACGTGCAACGCACGTATAGCATACTAGTACTTATAAAAGAGAATACTCATGTCAAAACTTTTGGTTTCCTTTTTTGCCCTCTTAAAATTTTTATAACTCACAATTATATCATTATGTACAAAGCTAATGATCCATAACCTCTAATTAACTATGCACCTATTCATTTTCTTAAATTATTTCGTCATTCATTAGAATATATTAATAATTTATAATGATAACAAAATTCATAAATATATAATAATTTATTATAAATAATAATTAATTATATAAATAATAAAAAATTCTATTTAATATATTATTGTACATAATTATAATTACTAATTATAGTAAAATAGGGTTTACTTATATCTTTTTGTATACTCTCTCTTATATAAGTATATATATGTATAAGTATATATAAGTATACTTTCTTTTATATAAGTATATATAAGAATACTCTCTCTTATATATGTATAATGTATGTATGTATGTATGTATGCATATACTCTCTTTCTTAGTATATATGTATATATAAGTATACACTCTTATATATGTATAATATATGTGTGTATATATATATATATACTCTCTCTTTTAGTATATATGTATATATGTATATATAAGTATACTCTCTCTTATATATGTATACTCCCTCTTATATAAGTATATTCTCTCTTATATATGTATAATATGTGTGTGTATATACTCTCTCTTAGTATATAAGTATATATAAGTATAGTATATTGCAACGGCTACTTCTTCCCCATTGGCCCAACGGGCAACGGTTACTTATGTGATTCACTCTCTCTCAAGTTATAACTTATAAATATATACAATATATTTACATATAATATATGTATATATAATATATAGTTACATAATAATTTGTAAGTATATACTAATACATAATTATATAAAATATAATAATGTACTTATCTATTATGATGTGATGAATTTTAAAATAAATTTATACTTGTAATTTATAAATAATTTATTAATTATTAATAAAAAATTTATTTTTATCATTTTTTATTTATAATTTATGTTATTTTAAGTGATTAATAAAATTATTGTTTTTTATTAATTTTTTTGTCTTTTTTTGTATAATTTAAATTTTAAATAAAATTTAAAAAAAAAGAAAATAAACCGGTCGGGCCCGGAGGCTTCAGCCCCGGCCCGGGGTACCCGGGTCCTGGTCCGGGCTCCGGTTTTGCCCGGGCCGGGCCAAATGGACACACCTATGTTCCGATAATTAATATCATCTTAGTAATAAAAATTTGGACATTATAAATTAAAAATATTTTTATGTTGGAAAATTAATTTATGTAAAAATATTTATGATCCTTAAAATTTATGAGACATATATTTTCCTTTTCTTTTTCCCAAAAATATTTGTTCATTCACTAGAATATATTAATAATTTGAAATAATAATAAAATCAATAAATATATTACAATTCATCATAAAGAATTATTAATTATAATGAAATAGTAAAATTATTTATTTAATTAATTATTGTACATAAATATAACTATTAATAATAGTACAAATAAGGATTGGTTCTTTATATTGTAAGCAATATAACCTTTTTCAACATTATAATATCATCTTCGTAATAAAAATTAGACGTTATAAATTAAAAATATTTTTATTTAGAAAAATTATTTTTTTATAAAATTATTATCCTTAGAATTTATGAGACATGCAATTTTTTTTGGAAAGTAAATGTCTCATAAATTTCAAGAATCCAATAATTTTATATAAAGTATTTTCCCTAAATAATAGTATTTTTAATTTATACCGTCCAATTTTTTATTGCTAAGATAAGATTATATTAATTATCAAACAATGTAATATTATTTATAACATAAAGTCATATAATATTAAAATTTATTTCCACTATTTAATAGATAATGTAATAATATGTAATAATATATGTATATTAAATAAATATTTAATAATATAAATGGTTTAATTATTTCAATAGTGTTACTTTTTTGTCTCTATTTCAATTGTGTTGCTTAAACTAATAATTGCATTATTATTTAATAATTATACTCTTAAATAAATTATTTAATAACATAAGCAAATTTAAATAACTATTAAATGTATGTTAATAATAGTATAAGTACTGATAATAGAATAACTTAAATTTTTTAACCATAGCGTAATAAAATAACTTTGTAAAATATTTATATATAATTTATTATACAATATAATATTAAATGCAAAAAATGTCCACGTGCAAAGCACGTGCATTATACTAGTATTTCAAAAGAGGAATACAAATATTATATAGAAAATAGTCAAATAAGCATCATCTATTTTTTTATAACTTAAATTTCTCTAACTAAAAGGAATTCGATGTTCCTTAAAATTTTCAAAGTCTTCAATGATAGCATCAATGCTGAGACTTTTATCAATTTCTCTTTCAATAAACACCATTAATGCGTCGGAGAGGAAAGCATCCTCCATTTTGCTTCGAAGCCTAGTTTTGACGATATTCATAGCTAAGAATGATCGTTCTGCAATAGCAGTAGAAACTGGAAGAATAAGCACAAGTACGATCACTCTAAAAATGAGGTCGTATGTAGCAGATCTATTAGTCTTTACCAACCATTGACACAACTTAGAAATGGTTGAAAGAGTTTTAAAGTCTGACCCTTTGACTACATTATGCTCATAATGTTTCAGTTGCATCTTCAAACTCTCTTTTTCTTCACTTGTAAAATCTTGTGCATAAAACTTGACAATAATGCTCTTTTCTTGAATGAATCCATTAGTGTCCACAAACCGCAACACAATAGACATTTGCTCTTTTTTTTTGACTCATCACGGGCTTCATCAACAATAATGCAATACTTGGCAACTCCAATTTCTTCACGAATTGCATTTTTCAATCTCACTGAAAACACATGAAGTATTTGTTTTTGAATATCATGACTTGTATATTTGGCATTTTTGGGAGCTTTCGCAATTGCCTTTGAAAATTCGTCATTCCCATGGCCAGCACATCCAAAAATTCAAGGAAATTGCCACGATTGGACGAACTAGATTTCTCACCGTGGCCTCTAAATGGAATCCCTTGGAGTGCAAGCAATCGCACCACAAGTACGTGAGCTCTTAACCGAAGACTATTTGGTGCAACTTGTTCAGCATTGAAGTTGTCGAATCGCCTTGATATATGCTGCGGTTGGTTCATCAAATCCCCACATGCCTTTTCAGCATTATGATGGAGTGAAGATACATTATCTTTTCCTATTTCAATGAAACCCCCTTTATTAATCCCTTAAGAATAACCCCCTTTATTAATAAACCCCCTTAAGAATAACCATTCGCTAAATACCTCTTCATAAATTTCCAATTTCAATGAAACCCCCTTTATTAATCTTGTTGCTGCTCATGGTAATGTATTTACTATTAATATATACATAAAACCCCTCAAATAATTAATATTCACAAATTAATTTTTTCCCCAAATTAGGAATAGAGCACCCTAATTCCGAATTTTTTTTTTGAGGGGGCTTGAGGAATAGAGCACCCTAATTTTTTTCCCTAAATTTTTTTTTTGGGGGGGGGCGTGGCCCCCCTGGACTGTATGTAGATCCTCCCTGTAAACGGTATTCACACTAGTAAATATTTTAAGTGAAATGGCTATGACACGTGGCCTCCCCAAAGGGTCCAAAGCATTAGATCGCTCTACATCTAATGCTTACTCATCATCTTTTTTTTGTCCACACAAGTAGATTTAAAGCTGTACACTAAACAGTAAATATTGTCAAGCATAAATTTTTTTTACGATTTCACAGAAAAAATAATAAGATATGTTTGTTAGTTATATTCTCAATCTCGCTTTCAAAATGATAGGTGCTTCTGAACGTGCAGATTCACATGCTCGCTGTGTGGATAAACTCCTGCAAAAGACTAGAAGCAAAAAATTTCAACCACATTTACGGAAAAGAGAAAAAAAAAGAGATCGAATGGTAACTCATTCTCAAGTTTCACATCCAATATAAAAAGCAACATTATATGACCCATAACCTATCTATTTTCTATAAGAGCAAGGGCAGCAAACTCCTTGCGCCCGCTCTCAAGGCCTATGTGGCAGTGGTAGAGATTGTAAACCCTCCAGCAAGCTCCCAAGGAGCTCCCAAGCCATCTCCTTAGGCTGGCGTGGATCTTGCAGCCTTCGGAGCTCCTAAGCGCTCCACAAATTTGTGGAGCGCTTGCGAGCTCGTAACTACCGCAAAAAATTACAAAACCCCCCTACAAAAAAACAATTGCAGACGTAGACGCTGCAGCTGTCGGCAGTTGCGTAGCTCCGGCGGAATTGGCCCGGAAAGCGAGTTCCTCGACGTTGCCGGCAGTTGCGTAGCTCCGGCGTTGAAGAGCTGGGTGGGGATGGAGCCGGAGAGGCGGTTGTCGTGGAGGTTGAGGCGGCCGAGGAAAAGGAGGGAGCCGAGCTCGGAGGGGATGTAGCCGGAGAGGTTCTTGGAGGGTAAGCCGGAGATGTTGTGGGAGAGGGTTTGGGGTTGGGGAAGCCGGAGATTTTGTTTCGTTTTTTTCTTGGGGGGCGGGCTTCTCTTTTGTTGTGTTTTTTTAATGGGTAAAAATAATAAAATAGAAGAGTGGTTTTTTTGATATTGTTGGAAAGAATGAGTGCTTCTCAAAGCTTAATTTGTTAATTTTTTATTCTAAAATGCTTGAGAGCTTTTGAGAGCATGCTGACTAGGACTACCAATTGGGAGCTTGCTGCACTTGCTCTAAGGGCATGTTTGGTTATTTCCTAAAAAACCAAGAAATAGAAATGAAAACAAAAAAAAACTCAAAAAATTCAATTTCATCTATTTCCATCTCTAAAACTCACCCACAACATCTAATAAAATATTATTTTTATCCAACAACTCATCCATCACATCTAATAAAATATTATTTTCATCCAACAACCCATCCACCATATCCACCACATCTACTAAAATATTATTTTCATCCACAACATTACTCAACACATCTCATCTCATCATTTCAAATCACTCACATCATACAATAAGATTGTGATAACTCATCTCATCTCATTAACATTTTATTTTCACACATTTCCTCCCAAAAAGGTAGGAAAATAATTTCCTTAAGGGGCTGTTTGGAAATGGGTTTTTTAGGGGGGAAGGGCTGGAAAGCCTGCCAAAAGTGTAGCTTTTGGCAGGCTTTCCCCTACCCAAATTGTAAACAAACAGCCCATAAGTGTGGGTCACATCATCCAATAATATAATAACAACTCATCTCATCTCATCTATTTTCTTATTTTTAAGAATGAACCAAACAAAAGAAAACAACCTATTACAAGAAATATGTTTCTTATAATTCATTTCCTTATTTTTTTCGCCAACCAAACAATATCAAAACAAGTTTTCTTAAAAAATCACTCACATCATCCTATAATAATGTGACAACTCATCTCATCTCATCTCTATTTCTTTGATTTCCTTTTTTTTAGCAAACCAAACACTCCCAAAACAATTCTTCTTACAAATAGTTTTTCATTTCTTTAATTTCCCACTTTTTTTAGGCAAACAAACAGACCCTAATATAAAAAGACGAGTTGACAAAAGCAACCTTCATGATCCTAACCTTCAAGGAAGTAGCAAAATTGTTAAGGATGACAATATAACATGTGAACAATGCTAGTAACAATAATAAAATTAAGAGAAAAGTACTTTTCTCAAAGAAATATGATTGGGGATTACCGAGTTTAAAAGTTCAGTGTTGAGAGGAGAAGTGATTTTAAGAGTCTGGAAATCTTTCTTATTTATAGATTTACTCAGTTTTGACCATTTATCGAAGTCCAATACACGTTGAGTACTTCTGAACCATTTAAAATATGCTCAAATATATGATATAAAACTAGAGTAAGACTCCTATCAACTTAAGTTGATGTCCACCAAACTTCCTAGCCACTCATTTATTAATATAAAAAACCTTTTCATATAATGCAAGGATCCCGATAATATGAGTGGCTAAAAAGTTTGGTGGACGATTTTTTGCTATCTACTTAAGTTGACACAAATTTTGCTCTATAAAACTATCTTACTTTTACAAATGAGTACCAACAGTGAACAATACATGACAAGGATAGAAACAACATATGTACAAGTTATTTACGTACATTGCGGAGCGAAGGAGCAATGATAATGAAGGAACGTGGACAATAATTCCCAACAAAAACCTTGTAAGCTGCGTGTAAATGTGCGAGGAAGCTATTGGGTAGTGATGGAGATCAAGTAACGAGCCACATGCTTAAGCTTCTAAAACTAGCGACTCACTTCAGATCGAGATAAGAATCCTGAGAAAATATTAAGCTAATCCAGCGTCAGTGAAAATCATACTCCCTTTAAAAGTACGAGTTCGAAAAAAAATTCAGTAGACAAAAATATCCTTAAAATTCAAATACTAATCCAGTAAGTAAAAGTAAGTTGATAAATTGATGAATTCTTATTGTATATACATAGTATGAAGATAGAGATATAGTTTAAATTGAAATGTAAACCTGAATAAAATTATTAAATGCAAACTTTACAAATGTATACAAGATGAAGGGCGTATATGCAAAAACCAAAGAAATCAACGAGACAAATAATGTTTGCCCCAAATGTCGAACCTATGAACAACGCAGACCTACAAATGTACATAATATGGATGTGATATTACAAAATCCACCAAACAAATTAAAGAGACAAAAGTCGTTCTCAAAATTATAAAAAAAGAAAAATTAAAATAAATGGTTGCGATCTAAGGACACATCATGGCGATCTCTCATCGACTAAGCTTCAAGTAGTTCATGGTACTGCATAATTTATTTCAAAGTTTAATTATATTATTATTATTTAAATAGAACTCTCTTTACAACTTTTATTCTCTCACGTGCAAAATCACATGCCAAATATATATAAGCCAAGAAATTACAATAATTTTCATAACACTTTCATCTCCTTCTATAGATATGTGCCTTTGTTATTTTCTTATTATTAGATTAGATTAGATTATTTTAAATCAATTAATTATATTGCGTATTTAATCTTTTTTTATATTAAGAAATAACAATAATTTTCACAACACTTTCATCTATTTTCTTTTTATTAGATTAGATTAGATTATTTTAAAGTAATTAATTACATCATATGTTTGATCTTTTTATATCAGAAATTGTAACAATTTCCATAACACTTTCACTTCCTTCAACATGTATGTGCCTTTGTTATTTTCTTCTTATTAGATTAGATTGTTGAAAAATTATAAATTATGAAATCGTAATAAATTTTACATCACTTTCATCTATTTTCTTCTTATTAGATTATATTATATTATTTTAAAGCAATTAATTATATTGTATATTTGATTTTTTTTTTATCATAAAGTTTAATTATACTATTATTATTTAAATAGATACTATTTGTATAAAAGTCAAAAAAAATTCATACGTATTTTAGATCTCAATGCCAATTGTGATACTTACATATATATTGGTGTTTGTTAAAATAAATTTCATGCATGAGCTTAACTTATACGATCCTATTATAACCGGATTAGATAATTTATTTTTTTTCACCCAAACTCTTCCACAAAGCCAAAAGAGAATAGTAATGCTATAGCTATGTGTATCCACATGACTACATATATCTTGAAAATGAACGAAGAAAACCATACAAATAAAAAAATATTAATTACCACACACACTCACTGTTTTCAAAACCACAATTCTCCATCTTCATCTATAATATATCCACATACCCAAATTAATCTGTTGGAGTTTCCCCCTCGTCAACTACAAAGTTGATCAATGCTTCTTTTTTCTTTGTACTTAAATTGTATAACATTCATTGCGATGAGGACTCATCCGGGTCCTATGACTGCCTTGAACATCCAATAAAAAAATAATATACTAGACATTGTAGTTAGTTAATAATGAGATTATGTCATTATAATAAATTAAGTAAAGATTAATAATTCGTAAGAATGTACTGCATTCTCTTAGCTTTCACTGCAAACTTGTTAGCTGTTTATTCCTGATCCCAAGAGATTTTCAAAATTAAACTTGAGGGTTGCTTGCATTAAAAAAGTTATGTTAGAGGCCCCATACAGTTTGTTTTATAGTTTAAAATTATCAGCACATTTTGTTTCTGATGCATATTAATTATGAGTAATAATATAATAAAATTGATCTAAGTATATCCTAATATATTTTCGGACTCTTGTCTTGTCTTTTGCTCTTTATTGTATACCAATCTAATATCACAATTGATATAAACGATGAAGACGCTACTGTAGAATTGCCTAAGAAAAAGATAAATGTGGAGAATGATTGATCTCAACTTAATTAAATATGAAAAAGAAGGAACAAATAATAGTATTTTTTAAATATTTTATGGTAGAACTTAATCTTTTGAGTATAACTAGGAATCTTCAGAAGGGATTTTGATGTAAAATTTTTAATATGCTTATGTGAATGATTTTGTCATATAAAATTATACTAGAGTCACCAGTAATATTTAGTATTTTTTTTTATTTTAAGACTATCAATAATTAAGATGTCTTGCAGTCGTGTAAAAAATATGTACTCTGTGTCGAGCTTATATAAACCATCTTAATATTAAGGAAAAATTGCTTCAAGGCCCCAAAATTAAATTGCTGATGTGTCCCAACCCCTTGAACTTTTTTCAATGTGCTTTTTCCCCAAAATTAAAAAATCCATGTGAATCAGCCATCTTTACAATTTCCAAGACAAAAAATTCCTAAACTACCCTCTTCTTCTTCTCCAGATCATTTCTAGATCTACCCCTCTTCCTACAAACCCATCTCCTCTTCCACCCTCTCTCTAACCTCACTCGAAACCTCCAACACCGCCGCTACCTCCGTCACCCCTGTCTCTACCTCGCCAGAGGGTTCTGCAAGAACGGCAACAAGTGCAGGTTCCTCCACGACCTCAACGAGGACAAGCTCACCGCCGCCATGGCCTCGCCGCCGTCGACGCCGTCAGGTTTCCGTACCCCCTCGGGCAGCTTGCTGATGTCCCCTTTGTCGCCCATGAACCAGAGGTAGGTGAACGGGTCAATCGATGATGACCGGAGTGAGTTTGATGTTGTTAGTTATGTGTGTTGTCATGTAATGTTCAGTAACTGAAGGAGTTTGATGTTTCTCGTTTAGTTGAGTATTGATATTCAAATTATTCGTAGATTTGAGAATGCATTGTGTCAGTGGTTTGATAACATTTTCCGCTGAATAACACTTTCAGAGAAGATATTCTCCAATTATTAGGTTACTAGAAATTCTCGTTTGAACTGGAGGTTTGACAATTATTTTTGGCGGTTTAAAATCTGATTTGGGTTCGTGTTTATTTTCTATATATTTAGGGCAGTTCAATAGTAGATCCCCTAATCTCAACATGTTATGTCTGGCTTGATGTATATCAAAATCAAAGAAAGAAGTAATAAACTCAGGTTGTATGTATAAATGTTTATTACAAAATTTTATGTGATTCTTAATGTCCGTTATCGTGTTGTTTATTAACTCCAGTTGAACTGAGAAGATTTGGTGTTTCTCTGTGCCCAGTTAAGTTAACTTATGTCGTGCATGTAACTCTGTAGATTTCATGTTAAATCTTTGATAACATCGTAACCTTTGTGAGCATAACATGTAACTCTGGATAACATTTAACTTTTATATCAGTCGTTAACTCTTGTGGATAACATGATTAACTTTTATGATAACATCTTAATCTTGTGATTATATGCTACTCTGTGCTAACATGTAACTATGATAACATGTAACTCTTTGGCCAAACATGTTAACTATATCAACTTGAAATCGTTAACTCTTGGGTTTCCTGGCCAGTTAACTGTTGGTAGATTTAACTCTTGTGTTGTTCTTGTGTTAGCATGTTAACTCTTGTGTTTTCTCTGTGCAAACAGTTAACCTTGTGTTGTTCTCTGTCATATTAATATTGTGGTAAGTTAACTCTTTGAATATCATTTAACTCTGTGATAACATGTTAACTTTTTATGGATAACATGTATAACTCTTGTTTAAGTTAACTCTATGGCAACATTTCTAACTATTCGTGATAACATGTTAACTCTTTTCAAACATGTTAACTATATATATGAACTTGAACATAAGAGTTATATTTACCAATTTACCAATTAATTAACATCTAGTATTATATTAACATTTAAATGAAACATTTAACATGTATATGACACAAATAACAGTAACGGATAATTACATTACAATAACAATTAACGATAATGGATTATATAAAAGTTACGAATCATAATTATCAATTACCAATAAAGTTAACTAAAATCACAATTAACTTTAATTGTAAATTTATCCATATCCATTAACATTATTCACATAGTATACAGTATCACAAATTAACATGTATCCACAAACTATCCACAAGATCTTAACATTATCCACAAGATTAACATTACCATAAGAGTAATGCTAAATATTATGTTTAAAATATTAACATCATGAACTTGAACATCAAGAGTTCATTTCATTAACTAATATTTTAATATATCAACTAACACAAGAGTTATTGTCCAGTAAAATTTAACATGGTTAAAACACAAAGAACTATTGTGTAAAATATTAGGAAAATATTAACTATAGAACTTGAACACAATAGTTATATTCATTAACTATAATAACTTATATGAACTTGAAACAAAAAGTTTCGGTAAAATGTTAAATGTAAACACAAGATTAGCATGTTTACTCTTGTGTTGACATGTAACTCTTGTGGATAACACTATTAACTCTTGTGGAAAATGTAAAATATTAGAATAACAGTAAATATTATAACTGATCAAATTTACCAATTAAAGTAAATTTGATTTAGTTAACTTTAATTGTAAAGTGATAATTATAATTACTCTCTCCTT